>NC_079403.1:3067326-3089826 GCF_029220125.1 Pseudoliparis swirei
CAACATAACAATGTAACAACATAACAATATAACAAACATAACAATGTCACAACATAACAATGTAACAATGTAACAACATAACAATGTAACAATGTAACAATGTAACAACATAACAATGTAACACACATAACAATGTAACAACATAACAATGTAACAATGTAACAACGTAACAATGTAACAATGTAACAACATAACAATGTAACAACGTAACAATGTAACAATGTAACAATGTAACAATGTAACAGCCTCAGCAGCGTGGAGTAAAGGGACCAGAGTCTCCTGGGTGAAAGTCGTGTGTTTGCTTTGACAACTTTCAATGAACACAATAAATCATTCGCTCTGGAAACAGAATATGATCTGATAACGGAGAATATCAGAAGTGGTTTCAGAGCCGGCCGGCGTGTCAGGATGGAGGGATGAGTAAAAGGAGGTTGGGTGTTAACCGGGTGGAAACACTCCGACTCTCTTCATTCAGAGACGTGTCCTTCGTTCCAAGAGCGATTGAGTTCACTCAGAAACATTATTTTCCTTTTCCTCTGACTCACATGGCCCCGACTATGAATTTGGATTTGAGTGAAAGCGTCAGAATCGATGAGTCACGGCCGCAGAATGAAAGATGGTGAAAAAGATATCGAAGAAAAGAGGAAATGAAGTGAGGAATGACTCGAGTCACTGCGGCGCAAAGAGACAACGTTTACAAGGTTGTTTTCTTTTGCTCTTCACATTTTTGTTCACTTTTTTTCTAACTGTAAAGAAACATAATGATTATTTTGTTTTGTACTTTAGGAAACTGTCTGTTTCTGTTTTTATTTATTCTCTCATTCAACCCAACATTTACCACTTTTCAATCAGCCTTTAACACGGATGCCAACAAATAAAGAGGAAGAAGAAACATCTGTACATATATATATATGTATATATACATATATATACATATATATGTATATATACATATATATACATATATATATGTATATATATACTATACATATATAGATGTATATATACATATATATATACATATATATGTATATATATGTATATATATACAGGACTGTCTCAGAAAATTAGAATATTGTGATGAAGTTCTTTATTTTCTGTAATGCAATTAAAAAAACAAAAATGTCATGCATTCTGGATTCATTACAAATCAACTGAAATATTGCAAGCCTTTTATTCTGATTTATTGCTGATTATGGCTTACAGCTTAAGAAAACTCAAATATCCTATCTCTAAATATTAGAATATCATGAAAAAGTATACTAGTAGGGTATTAAACAAATCACTTGAATTGTCTAATTAACTCGAAACACCTGCAAGGGTTTCCTGAGCCTTGACAAACACTCAGCTGTTATAAATCTTTTTTTTTACTTGGTCTGAGGAAATATTAAAAATTTATGAGATAGGATTTTAGAGTTTTCTTAAGCTGTAAGCCATAATCAGCAATATTAAAAGAATAAAAGGCTTGCAATATTTCAGTTGATTTGTAATGAATCCAGAATGCATGACATTTTTGTTTTTTTAATTGCATTACAGAAAATAAAGAACTTTATCACAATATTCTAATTTTCTGAGACAGTCCTGTATATGTATATATACATCTATATATGTATATATATACTGTACATATATATATACTGTACATTTATATATTATATATATGTACAGTATTTAATATCTTCTCCCTCTTTATTTGTTGGCATCCGTGTTATGCATATATATGTATATATATATATTTACATATATATGTATATATATACATATATATGTACAGTATATATATGCTGTACATGTATATAATGTATACATGCATATATATATATAAAAGTATGTATATATATATACATATATATAAGTATGTATATGTATATAAGTATGTATATATATACATATATATATAAGTATTCATATTTATATATACATATATATAAGTATGTATATTTATAAATATATTTATACATATATATGTATATATAAACATATATATATGACCGTAACATTCTTCTTTCTTCTTTGTTAAATAACATGTTAAATGTTCTCCTTAAAGTCCGCCTGTGTTGTTTATTTTCTCTCCATCACCGTAACCCTCTTCACCCTTTGATTATTTTTTTCTTTCTTTCCTGTGAAGATGACTTCCTCTTCCCGACGGCGCCGTCGATGTCCTCCTGAGCCGCGTCCCGCGCTGCGTGTTGACGGCGGTAATGACGAGGTGTGATGTGAGCTCAGGCGCCGCGGCTGATGAACACGAGCGTGAGCCGCGGCGAGGGCGAAGACTTGTTGTCGGCCTCCGTCGACATCGAGATAATCGACCTTCCGTGCTCGAACGCGACGTGACGGAGCCGCTGGCCGTCTCCACGGCGACCGGCCTCGACCCCGACGACGTCCGGGAAGATTGCTTTTTATTCTTTAGAGAAAAGAGAATAAAAACATCTTCTCTTTCATGACATCATCGTGTTACCATGGAAACACTTTAGGAAGACCGGCTGTAGACCACATGGCTGTAGACCACATGGCTGTAGACCACATGACTGTAGACCACATGGCTGTAGACCACATGGCTGTAGACCACCTGGCTGTAGACCACATGACTATAGACCACATGACTATAGACCACCTGGCTGTAGACCACATGGCTGTAGACCACATGGCTGTAGACCACATGACTGTAGACCACATGGCTGTAGACCACATGACTATAGACCACATGACTATAGACCACCTGGCTGTAGACCACATGGCTGTAGACCACATGACTGTAGACCACATGGCTGTAGACCACCTGGCTGTAGACCACCTGGCTGTAGACCACATGGCTGTAGACCACATGACTATAGAACACATGGCTGTAGACCACATGGCTGTAGACCACATGGCTGTAGACCACCTGGCTGTAGACCACATGACTATAGAACACATGGCTGTAGACCACCTGGCTGTAGACCACCTGGCTGTAGACCACATGGCTGTAGACCACATGACTATAGAACACATGGCTGTAGACCACCTGGCTGTAGACCACATGGCTGTAGACCACATGGCTGTAGACCACCTGGCTGTAGACCACCTGGCTGTAGACCACATGGCTGTAGACCACCTGGCTGTAGACCACATGGCTGTAGACCACCTGGCTGTAGACCACCTGGCTGTAGACCACATGGCTGTAGACCACATGACTGTAGACCACCTGGCTGTAGACCACCTGACTATAGACCACCTGGCTGTAGACCACATGGCTGTAGACCACCTGGCTGTAGACCACATGACTATAGACCACCTGGCTGTAGACCACATGACTATAGACCACATGGCTGTAGACCACATGACTGTAGACCACATGGCTGTAGACCACCTGGCTGTAGACCACATGGCTGTAGACCACCTGGCTGTAGACCACATGACTATAGACCACATGGCTGTAGACCACATGGCTGTAGACCACCTGGCTGTAGACCACATGGCTGTAGTCCACGTGGCTGTAGACCACATGACTATAGACCACCTGGCTGTAGACCACATGGCTGTAGACCACCTGGCTGTAGACCACATGGCTGTAGTCCACATGGCTGTAGACCACCTGGCTATAGACCACATGGCTATAGACCACATGGCTGTAGACCACCTGGCTGTAGACCACATGGCTGGAACCCTGGTTCGAAAGGTTCTTTGAGGAACCATAAATGGTGCCTTTAAAAACATTTTTTGAAGGTTCTTTGAGACACCTTTATAGGTTCTCTGAAGAACTTTTTAATAAAATGGTTCTCTAAAGAACCCTGGTTTGAAAGGTTCTTGGTTCTTCCATGGCGTCCCTCTGAAGACCCCTTCTGGGTCCAGACGTCACCTCCGTGTTTCTGTGCCGTGTGCATCACGACAATAAAAGCCTCTCGATCTCAATCTGCGTCTTCTCTCCCGATCGGATCCTGGGACTTGAACCCCCCGAGGAACCGGCCCGGCCTGAAGGTACCTTCACGCTCAACAGGTGCGACGTGCTTTTGTTCTCACTCTCCAGGGGTGTCGCTGCCATCTTTGCTGCAATGCAAGGTCATCCCAAGGTCATCGCTCCGGAGGTTTCGGTCTCCAAACATGTCAATGTTTCTTAAATGAACTCTGTTATGTCACCGTCTCGTAACTTTTAGTTTATTTTAATGCGTCTTGTTCCGTGTTTTTTGTTCGTAACGACGTGTTTCTTGTGTCGCCGCCTGACAACAGAGATGTTGAACCTCAATGGGTTTCAGCTGGTTAAATAAAGGTTTAAAAAAGAAGAAGACAAAATGATCTCAGGATGGTGTGAATTGTTAAATAAAAAACCCTAAGAAAAAAGGGTGTTTGGCGACGTATATACTGAGTTTTGTCTTTATTAATATTTCGTACGGTGATGCCAGCTGTGGCGTTTCTCTGGAGGAAGAGGAGATGAAAACAGATCCCTTCCTTCTCGTTTGAGGGGATTTCATTTCATCACAAGAGCAGAGAATATGAACGCTGCTTCACCTGAGGAGAATCCCAATGAAGTCGATGTCAGAGGGAGAAATACAGAAACCTGATGGAAATATATTAAGAATGATGTGAAGGAGAAGTGTGTCATTTATAGTGTGAATTCGTAAAAGAGAAGATGACGTGTGTGTTGAGAGGTTTTCAGCTCGAGTCACGTGGGCCGAAGGGAGACGCCACCCTGAAAGGGTTCATTTGTGTTCTTTGAGTCACATGGAAGGAACAGGGGGTTGTTCAAAGGGACATTATGAAAAAAATAATTATTACAATGCACTCACCACAAAAACTGAAGAGCAACCTACCTCCAATCTAAGCATGTCCACTCTTCTGCTCCAAAGCCGTATTATTGATGATATATATATATATATATATATACATATATGCATAACACGGATGCCAACAAATAAAGAGGGAGAAGATATTAAATACTGTCCATATATATAATATATAAATGTACAGTATATATATATATATGTACAGTATACTATACCTATATATGTATATATACATATATATATATATACACTACCGTTCAAAAGTTTGGAGTCACTTAGAAATGTCTTTATTTTTCAAAGAAAAGCACTGTTTTTTCAATAAAGATAACATTAATCAAAAATACTCTCTACATTGTTCATGTGGTAAATGACTATTCTAGGTGGAAACGTCTGGTTTCTAATGAAATATCTCCAGAGGTGTATAGAGGCCCATTTCCATCAACTATCACTCCAGTGTTCTAATGGTACATTGTGTTTGCTCATCGCCTTAGAAGACTAATATCTGATTAGAAAACCCTTGTGCAATTATGTTAGCACAGCTGAAAACAGTTATGCTGGTGATATAAGCTATACAACTGGCCTTCCTTTGAGCTTGAAGTTTGAAGAACAAAATTAATACTTCAAATATTAATCATTATTTCTAACCTTGTCAATGTCTTGATTATATTTTCTATTCAATTTTCAATTCATTTGATAAATAAAAGTGAGTTTTCATGGAAGACACAAAATTGTCTGGATGACCCCAAACTTTTGAACGGTAGTGTATCTATAATATATATATATATATATATATATATATATATATATATATATATATTTAACCCTCGTAATGTCCTCCCGTTGGCCATACACCTTTTGTCCTCTGGGGTTAAAAATGACCCCGACTGGTTTGACCGTTATTTAAGGCATATCGTATAAATTGTCAATTAATTCTGTTTCACACCTTTAGTCTTACTTCAGTCCAACCCATAATCACACATTTTTCTCTTTGTTTCGGGAATTTAGGGCCAAAATACCTTGTTTATAAAAAAGTATTCCCTTTTTTTCAACGGAAATGAAATGTAACAATTTTTGTTAAACTTTATATTATTTTGATTATTTGAATTATTACAGAGCGGTACATGTCAACGTTTAGTGAGGATGCTGTTCTTGAATCATTTACAGTTTTCTAATGGCAGCACATAATCACACCTGTTGTCCTCTGGGGTCAAAATGACCCCGTCTGGTTTGTTATTTAATAAATATAAAGTGGATACTTCCCCCAAATTTGTGTTACACCTTAATAACAGCTTCATTTGAACACAATCACTGCATTTCTTTATTCCATTTTAAATTTAAGGCCAATAATACCTCATTTACATGAACTTTTACTTCATTTTTTTGGGTAAAAATAAATAAAATGATCAATTATTCTGACTATAGTTAACGATCAGAGTCTTCTGTGTTGATAGATCATCACAGACTGGTATATGTCAGAGTTTGGTGAGGATGCTGGTTTTAAAGATGTTTTTCAACCACAAATGCAAAAATTGACCGACTTCCATCTCAACAATTTTGCGGTTTTAGTGCTTTTCTTTTCCATCCGTGAGAATAGACCATTCCCTCTTCTGCATGTATGTCTTTTGTTGTTGTTTACCTGATCTATACATTTAATTTACTCGGCATGCTCTTTATGTTCCACGTCTCTGACATGGATGTTTTTTTCTTCTGTCCATTTAAACAGTTTATTATTATATTTAAATTAATGAACTATTTGACATGCGTGGCGTCGCTTCCGCCTCGTTCGTGATGGCAATGATGGGTGATACGTTTCCATGGTGATGGCGGTCTAACTCATTGCGATGCCATTTTTGTTCATTTTTTTTTTTTACAAGAAACTCTGCTGCTCTCAAGAGGACACATCACACAAGTGCATAGTAACAATACACATATTTATGAGTTTTATTTCACAAAACACTGTCAAACTGCCAATTATTAATTAATCAAGTATTAATGCAACAGACTGTCTTTTTCATGAATGAACCCCGAGTTATCTACTACATGCATTCATCATTTTACAATGATTAAACTGTATGTGTTTCTTTGCTTTATTACGGATTTATTTTAGACTTATTATCGATCTGCACAAGCATTTTAATGGTATTAAATAGGTGCATGACACAGATTAAAGGTCAGAAAATAAAAACATTTAGGGTTCGTGCATATTTAAAAACAACGACAGCGAATAAATGTGACGGTGTTGTTGATTTAGACTTTTAAGATTAAAACAATACATTAAAAAACGTTTTACTAAAACATCAGTGTGTTTAAATAATAATAACCATCAATATTATAGTAATATAACATGAAAAGGTGGCTTGTTTAAGCGCTCCGGTGGTGCTCCTCCCGCTCCAGCTCCGGGGAGAAACCTGCTCTCTCATTGGCCAGCGAGCGGACCCGCGCAATGTGATTGGTCCATCCTGGTTGCGTCTCTCTAACCGCTCCGACTGGAAACACGGCCCCTCTGAAAGCGTGGTCCCCTCACGGAGCTCGTCTCATTGGAAAAAGAGCTTCAGGCAATTTTTTATACAATAAACGTCGGAGTTATTTTATATTATAATTTATTATAAAGCAGCCGTGAAGACGGAACGATGCGCTTCATTTTCTAGCGCTGCTCGTTTTTTTAAAATAAAGGTAATATATTATATCCACTGTCATTA
Organism: Pseudoliparis swirei; assembly: GCF_029220125.1. NCBI lineage: Eukaryota > Metazoa > Chordata > Actinopteri > Perciformes > Liparidae > Pseudoliparis > Pseudoliparis swirei. The sequence continues at coordinate 3,074,786 of NC_079403.1, forward strand.
TGCGCTAGCAGGTTTGCTAGCATGCTACCGGGGGACGAATAAAGCTGTGACCTATACTCTATACACAATAATACATGTATATGACATGGTACTAATGTTAATATTCACCCAGGTGACTAGTTCCTCTTCTAACATTAACACATAGTCGGTTATTCTGTGCGTTTAATGGAAAATGACATTTGTTGTGGCTAACAGCAGCGAGCTAAAGATGCTAAACCAGCCGTTTAACGGTTCATCGACCAACGGACGATTGACGATGTCACTCCGTCTGTTCGTTTTGTTTCCGGTGTCTTTGCGAGCAACGAAATATTAATGTGGAAAAAAGCAACTCGTCGAGGTCACAACATAACGGCCACGCAGTTTTGCTTCTGAAGAGCTTTTCAACCCCCAAAGTTTAGCTTTCGTCCAGGTGTGTTTACCTTCCGGCTCGTTTCCGGTTCTGTAACTCGTGTTCCTGTGTTTGCAGCCATGTCTTTCCACCAGGACCGGGGCGGAGTGCCTCCGGGCCAGCAGCACGGCTCCCAGCAGCAAAGCTACCGCCCCAGCAACCTGAGGCCGCCGCCGCCGCCCCCCGTCTCCCAGTACCACTACGACCCTCAGGCTCCTCCCACTCCCAGCTACCACGGAAGCAGCGGCTACCTGCCGCCGCGCTCCGACTTCATGCGCTACCCTCCGCCGGTGCCGTCCCCGACGCCCGGTTCTCTCAGCCAGTGCCCGGTGCGGCCCCCGTTCCCCAAGCCGCCGGGCCGGCAGGGCTTCCTGGAGCCGCCCCCTCACTTCCCCCCGCCCCCCCTCCCCGGCTCCTCGGGGGGTCCCGCGTCGGGGTCCCAGGCGTCTGCTCAGAACGCCTACCACCCGTACATGATGCCCCCGCCGCCGCCGATGCCGCACCCGTCCATGCCCCCCCCCATGGCGTCGCAGCCCGTGAGCTACCACTCCCCGTACTCCGTGAACTACCCCCACCCCCACCCTCCGTTCCCCCCGCCCACCTACAGCCCCGGCTACGCCCAGAGCGCCGCCCCGTTCAAGCCGGACCACGGCTTCAGGCAAGCGGGCCAGTACAAGTACGAGAAGCCCCCCCCGCCCACGGAGGGCAGGAGGTCTCCGGAGAGAGGCTATCGCCACGACGACCACAAGCAGAAGGGTGGCTACGGCGGCGACAGGCACAAAATGGAGTTCCCCGGAGAGAGGAAGGACCGCGGGAGGAGCCCTCCGGACAAGCGCGGCCGGCCGGAGGCGGGGCGGTACAGGTCCGACTACGACCGGGGGCGGAGCTCCCCCCGACTCCGGAGCCGGGACCGCAGCAGGTAGGTGGGCGTGGCCCCCGACCGGGACCCGACCGCCAACGTGTTCTTCTCCTGACCGCCCGTCTGTCCTCAGGGAGCGGTACCGCCACCGGGAGAGCCGGAGGTCGCCGTCGCCCGACCGGCACCGGAAGAGACCACGAAGGTACGCAGAACCCTAAAGCACCGCCCGGTAGAACCCGTTGAGATTATCTTTGGGTTCTCTTTAAGTGCAGGATGGACTTTGTTTCTGCATCTCAGGAACAAAGTTTAAGAATACTTTTCTGTATTTAATACAAATTATTTAGGGTCCTTGCGTGATTTTTCTTGTTGTGTTTTTCCGTTATTAAATACTTAAAATACTTAAATACTCAGTAAAGTACATCTGTGAGTCACATACTATCAGTTATTTCAGGAAAGCTCAGGCAGTTCATTTTGGTAAATCTCCGTAAAATATCAAAGAATTTAGTCAATTTTCCAGAACAATGTCAAAGTGAAGTTAAGCTCATAATTAAAATACTTTTAGTATAAAAAAATACTTTAAAAAACTAATTAACACAATTAAAATGACTTAAATTGTACCATTTAAATACTTTCTTCAGAAGTTGATGATCTTTGTTTCTATCTGCATATTACACGCTAAATACAACCAGAGCTTCACCCACATTTCTCACTTTATTCCTGTTATCTCCTTTTTAATCCTGTTATTTCCCTTTTATTACCTTATTATTTCAATTATCTCCCTTTTTATTCCTGTTATCTCCTTTTTAATCCTGTTATTTCCCTTTTATTACCTTATTATTTCAATTATCTCCCTTTTTATTCCTGTTATCTCCTTTTTAATCCTGTTATTTCCCTTTTATTTCCTTATTATTTCAATTATCTCCCTTTTTATTCCTGTTATCTCCCTTTTTATTTCTGTTATCTCCCTTTTATTCCCTGTTATCTCCCTTTATTATATTTACATTCCTATGCTCTCCCTTTCTATTCCTGGTATATCCCTTTTTATTCATGTTATTTCCCATTTTATTGCTATTGTCTCCCTTATATATTCATGTAGGGCAGCACGGTGGCTCAGTGGTTAGCACTGTCGCCTCACAGCAAGAAGGCCCTGGGTTCGAATCCCGGTCGTCCCGGTCATTCCAGGTCCTTTCTGTGTGGAGTTTGCATGTTCTCCTCGTGTCTGCGTGGGTTTCCTCCGGTTTCCCCACCATCATAAAGACATGCACCGCAGCCTCACCCCGGTTCGTATGGATGTGCATGAGTGTTGGTGGTGGGGGAGGGGCCGTAGGCGCTGATTGGCTGCCACGCTTCCGTCAGTCTGCCCCAGGGCAGCTGTGGCTACTGATGTAGCTTACCACCACCGGGACGACTGTGTGTGTATGACTACTGGACTCTGCACTCTGTAAAGCGACTTCGAGTGTCTAGAGAAGCGCTATATAAAATAAATGATTATTATTATTATTATATTATGTTATCTGCTTTTGTATTCTTATTATATCTATTTCTACACTTTATTTACTCCAGAATATCCACGGGAACAAGACACAATCTCAAATAAGTTATTATAATCCTTATTATTTGCTCGTTTCTGAGCATCGAGTAGAATTTAATGACGAAAGTAAAGAAATAACATACAGAAAAGTTAGTTTGTGATGTTTAAAGTGTTCAGAATGTTGGGTCCTAAAAACAGGATTCCGACGATACTGAAGGAAGAGGCGAGCGCTCCGCTCTTCATGAACACGCGACACGTATGTTGGGACTGTTTGTTCTTCCAGGGTTCGTACGGTCATGGAAATCCTGGAAAAGTTTCGGAATTTTAAATATATTTTTTCCAGGCCTCAAAAAAAAAGTCCCCAGTTTTGGAAAAACTCCCGTCAAATAATGCTTTTAAAAGACGCTCTAAATATAAGTCGGCGTTCGCTCTTTCAAACTCGCACATTCTCCGCGCTGCAAGTGAACGCACCGCAACTGAAAGACATAATGTTTATTCTTCTAATCTAAACTTTTGTCTCTCATTCATTTGAGTCATTTAAGGTGAATACACCGATTTCACAAAATGTCAACACGCGTATGAACTCCGACTCTTCAGGTTTGTTTGTTTGTCAACTCCTACGGCTTAGTGGGAGGGGCTAGCAGGGGCCGAGGAAGAGCCCAATGCATTATCCCAATAACGACAGTTCTTTGTAAAAAAATAATGTATTTTTAATACAAAAATAAAGCGAGCGCCACAGCCTCGTCCGTGAGAGAGGAGACGATCTCAAACCGTGAGGCGCGTCCCTCTAGTGGGCCGCCACGGCATTACAGGCTCACTCCACGACGGGAAATGCAGATGTTTTTCTTGTTGAAATAATAGATTTTTAGTTTTTCACAGGTTTCATTCATTGTTATTGTCTTGAAAAGATATTCAGGTTAATTTTCAGCCACAATAAGTTATGAGTATTTTATTTTCACAAAAAGAAATGCTTTTTTATTCTTTGCTTGAAAACTTTTATTTATTTATTTTCTAAAGGAGCATTCTGGTTTAATTGAAAGTGATTGCAAAGTAATTTTATTATTTGAAAAAGCAACAGATCAAGGACTCGCACAGCGAGTTATTCAATAATAATTAATAATTTAGTTACATTTAGTTGGCCGGTGGGCGTGAACGCTTGAGAACCTCCGCTCTAGAGAGACGAGAAGTTCTCTCCATCAATAACTCTCTCTCCGCCAGCTCTCTCGTTCCTCATTCAGGGCGACCTGCCCCCCCTCTGGTCACACGACTCGCCCCTCTCTCTCTCCTCTGCAGCCGCTCCTCCAGCAGAGACAGGAAGCGCGGCCGCTGGGAGGACGACCGCGACCGGCGGTCGGAGAGCTCCTCGGGCCCGAGCAGCCGGGAGCGCAGCCACGCCTCCGGCAGGAGCCGCAACTCGGAGGACGCCGCCGCCGCCGACCGGGACCGGGAGAGGGAGCGCGACCGGGAGAAGGAGAAGGAGAAAGACGAGGAGAAGGAGGAAGACCAGCAGCTGAAACCCGCCTGGATCCGCTGCACGCACGCCGAGAACAACTACTCCAACGACCCCATGGACCAAGTGGTACTGTGGATTCACTCATCGATTGATTACATTTGTGGGGGGGAGGGGCTTCTCTCTCCTCTGAAGACGCCCCCCCGGCCGCCATCGAGCAAATCCCCCGTCTGTCCTTTCAAACGCGTGTCTGATGTCTTTGGGGGGATTGTGGGCCGACTCCTTCTTCCTCCTCTAAAGCTGTGACCTTTCCCAACGCGCGCTTCATGCTGTCATCAGCTATTTTTTTATTTAATCCCCCCCCCAACAAATGACACATCCTGCCAACAGATCCGACCCTCTTCCAATGGAAGTGAAGCTGAGCGTCTTTTCATCCGCGGTGACTCTGAGGAGCTCTGGGCGTCTCTCTCTCCGTCCCAAACGGGCGTTGAGCCTCGAGGGGGGGGGGGGGGGGGTTAAGTATCCTTCCCATGTCTTTCGTCCTGTGAGCGACACCAGGTGTGCAGCCGGTCGGCCGATACCCAGAACAGTTATTTCAGGAAAGCTCAGGCAGTTTCTTTTGGTAAATCTCCGTAAAATATCAAAGAATTTAGTCAATTTTCCGGAACAATGTCAAAGTGAAGTTAAGCTCATAATTAACATACTTTTAGTATAAAAAGCAGTTAACACAATTAAAATGACTTAAATTGTACCATTTAAATACTTTCTTCAGAAGTTGATGATCTTTGTTTCTATCTGCATATTACACGCTAAATACAACCAGAGCTTCACCCACATATCTCATTTTATTCCTGTTATCTCCATTTTATTACCTTATTATTTCAATTATCTCCTTTTTTATTTCTGTTATCTTCTCTTTTTATTTCTGTTATTTCCCTTTTATTACCTTTTATATTCCAATTATCTCCATTTTATTCCCATTATCTCCCCTATATATTCATGTTATCTGTCTTTGTATTGTTATTATCTCCATTTCGTTCCTGTTATCTTCCTTTTCATTTCCATAGAAAAGTGTCCACCTTCTTTAAATTCTCCACATGTAACGTGTCCTCCGTGTTCCTGCCGCCTCAGGGCGACTCCACGGTGGTGGGCACCAGCAAGCTGCGCTCGCTGTACGAGCGCTTCGAGGAGGAGCTGGGGAGGCGGCAGCAGCGGGCCAAGGCCGTCCGGCCCATGTGGGACCCCCCCAAGACCAAGCTGGACGAGGACCCCTGTGCCCAGGCCTGCAAGACCAGTTGAGTGCAGCGTCAACCGGGGGGGGGGGGGGGGGGAGAGGAGGAGGAGGGGGGGTGAAGTAAAGAAGAAAAAAACAGATGTCAGAGTGCACTTTTTAATCTCAACACGCTAGAAATCATCACAAAGCTTTCTATACAGCCAGAGGAGTCGCCCCCTGGTGGTCTGGAGAGAGAATGCAGCTTTAAGACATGAAGCATAGACTTCTATACAACCAGAGGAGTCGCCCCTGGTGGTCAGGAGAGAGAATGCAGCTTTAAGACATGAAGCATAGACTTCTATACAACCAGAGGAGTCCCCTGGTGGTCTGGAGAGAGAATGCAGCTTTAAGACATGAAGCATAGACTTCTATACAACCAGAGGAGTCGCCCCTGGTGGTCAGGAGAGAGAATGCAGCTTTAAGACATGAAGCATAGACTTCTATACAACCAGAGGAGCCCCCTGGTGGTCTGGAGAGAGAATGCAGCTTTAAGACATGAAGCATAGACTTCTATACAACCAGAGGAGTCGCCCCTGGTGGCCAGTATAGAGAATGCAGCTTTAACACATGAAGCACAGACTTCTATACAACCAGAGGAGTCTCCCCCTGGTGGTCTGGAGAGAGAATGCAGCTTTAAGACATGAAGCATAGACTTCTATACAACCAGAGGAGTCGCCCCTGGTGGTCAGTATAGAGAATGCAGCTTTAACACATGAAGCACAGACTTCTATACAACCAGAGGAGTCGCCCCCTGGTGGTCTGGAGAGAGAATGCAGCTTTAAGACATGAAGCATAGACTTCTATACAACCAGAGGAGTCGCCCCTGGTGGTCAGTATAGAGAATGCAGCTTTAACACATGAAGCACAGACTTCTATACAACCAGAGGAGTCTCCCCCTGGTGGTCTGGAGAGAGAATGCAGCTTTAACACATGAAGCACAGACTTCTATACAACCAGAGGAGTCGCCCCCTGGTGGTCTGGAGAGAGACTGCAGCTTTAAGACATGAAGCATAGACTTCTATACAACCAGAGGAGTCGCCCCTGGTGGTCAGTATAGAGAATGCAGCTTTAACACATGAAGCACAGACTTCTATACAACCAGAGGAGTCGCCCCCTGGTGGTCAGGAGAGAGAATGCAGCTTTAACACATGAAGCACAGACTTCTATACGACCAGAGGAGTCGCCCCCTGGTGGTCAGCAGAGAGAATGCAGCGGCTCACGCCTCGTGTTTCCCGCCCAGACGGCAGCAGCAGTGAGTCTGACGTGGAGTCTGACGGCGAGGGCAGCTCGTGCTCCAGCAGCTCCGACTCGGACGTGTTCGACGTCATCGCCGAGATCAAGAGGAAGAAGGCTCACCCCGACCGGCTGCACGAGGAGCTGTGGTACAACGACCCGGGCCAGGTCAGCTCGCCCCCTGGTGGCGCTTATGAAGAACTGCGTTCATCTTCAGTTGTTTCTCTTTTTTAAAGAGGGTTGTGGGGGTTCAAGACAAACATCTGGAAACCTTCAGATTACTCTGAAGTTGTTTGTCATAAATCATGAAGTACAAATAAATACATTAACATAAGTGCTTGTAAAATCATGCTGCATATGTAAATAGCCTCATCAGTTGCTGGAGACCTCTAGTAACAATAGTTTGATCACTAAAATCTATAAAATATTGTCAAAAGTCCAGAATACCAAATATTAGAAACATACATGAAGTAATATGGTCTCATAATATCTTATCGTATGAATAACGTTGATCAGGACCTTTATTTTGAAAGAACGTTTAACTGTCGATAATAAAGCCGCCTATAAATTTGCCAGATGTTAAAAAACAAAAACATTGCATATATTTAAATATATATATATATCGATATCTATATATATATATATATAGATATATATAAACCACTTTTGGAATGGAACGTGAATTAAACACAGATTTCATTCTTTAATATAAATCACGCCAATAACTGACCTTCTTCTTCTCCTTCTTCTTCTTCTAGTTCTTGTTCTTCTCCTTTTTGTTCTTCTTGTTCTCATCGTTGTTGTTCTTCTTCTTCTCCTCCTTCTCCTTCTTCTTCTCTCGTACCCGTCGTATCTATAAAGTTGTTTTTCACTCTTGATGCTTCTGCAGCAACATTTGATTGAGGGCACCGGGTTCAGGGCCTCGTGTCTGAGCTTTTGAAAACACACACACACACACACACACACACACACACACATTGTTGTTGTTGAACATATTGGACGCCTCTTTGTTGTTGCCGACGAGGCGGCTCGAGGTCTGACGACGTGAAGGGAAAAGTGTTCAGAAGATTATCAGTCTGAACCAACTGAATCAATACCATGTTTACCTCTTAAAGCTCCGGAGAAGAAGCAAAGGTCGGGAGAATACACCGTCTGAGATACATATAAATAAATATATAAATATATATGTATCACTTGTCTGTGTTCTTTGTGTCCAGATGAACGACGGGCCCCTGTGTAAGTGCAGCTCCAAGGCCAGACGCACGGGGATCCGCCACAGCATCTACCCGGGGGAGGAGGTACGTCACCCCGTCGGGACCTCGAGGGGGCGGGGCCATTATTATAGGCCACGCCCCCTCCCGTTGCGAACCCCTGAAGAGAATGAAATGAAGAAGCCACATGTGCCTGACTGTAAGAGTCAGACGGGGCAGATCTGGGCCAGTGACTCATCGATTTATGACAAAAGATTTCTGGTTTTTCATAACTCTCTTTCTGGCCTTCTGCCACAACAACAACAACAACAACAACAAGAGAACCTCCCACAGAGATGATCCTTCAACCGAAACATGACACATCTTCTTTATTCATTCTCCTCCGTGTTACATCACTCCTTTTATTTAGTGAGACGCGGGGGGGGGGGGGGTGTAAATCCACATCCGCCTCCTCACTGGACTCACAGGCCTCGTCTCCTCGTTAGTTGATTCGTCGGCTAATTGGTCGTCACGCTCTCGGCCGACCGGGGAAATTCGCACTCCAATTAAATTTTTTTTTTTTTTTTACGGCTTTATACCGTACATGCGAGACATTCATGGAGAGGAGGTCAGTTTGAGCGTCTGGAGAAGTATGAGTTAGGTCTGTGTCGGCTACGGAAGCCCGAGAGGTCAGTGAGAGAGAAATAGTTGAGTAATATTTGTCATGTTCTTAATTGTTTGTTCTTGTAATACTCATTTCTGCCACTAGAGGCTGAATTGCGTCACTGCTCTGCGTTCTGAATAAGACTAAAAAGCACAATTGATAAATTGGTGGTTTCGACATGTCAATCACCTTGTAGCCCCGCCCCTAAAGCATGCCCTTCTCTATGGAGTCGCCCCCTGGTGGTCAGGAGAGAGAATGCATTTTTGACACGTGAAGTTTAGACTTCTATACAACCAGAGGAGTCGCCCCCTGGTGGTCAGGAGAGAGAATGCAGCTTTAACACATGATGTATAGACTTCTATACAACCAGAGGAGTCGCCCCCTGGTGGCCAGGAGAGAGAATGCAGCTTTAACACATGATGTATAGACTTCTATACAACCAGAGGAGTCGCCCCCTGGTGGTCAAAAGAGAGAATGCATCTTTAACACATGAAGCATTGCCTTCTATACAACCAGAGGAGTCGGCCCCTGGTGGTCAGGAGAGAGAATGCAGCTTTAACACATGAAGCATTGACTTCTATACAACCAGAGGAGTCGCCCCCTGGTGGTAAGGAGAGAGAATGCAGCTTTAACACACTAAGCATTGGGTTGCCTCTTGTTAGTGGTGCGTTTCCACCTCTTGTGGCCAGAACGAGTATTACACCCTTGGCCTTTTCCTCACTTCCTTGGCTATCTCAATCATTTAAAGAGATACAACTCAGTGCTTTGGTCTCTTCACGTGACTCAGCTTCTGCTTGTGTCTCTCAGCCGGTGAAGCCGTGCCGTCCGATGAACAACAACTCTGGGAAACTGTTCCACTACCGGATCACCGTGTCCCCGCCCACCAACTTCCTGGTACGTCTCTTTATTATTACTATTATGTAAAAATGATGCTAAACACAAGAACACGTGACATCTGTGCCACGTTGCGATTTCTGTATCACGTTTCATAATTTGTATCCATTGTCATATATATTATATGTCTTTATATATATATATATATTCACCTCGGACTGCCGTGTGTTTCTGTTCCAGACCGAAAGGCCGACGGTGATCGAGTACGATGACCACGAGTACCTGTTCGAAGGCTTCTCTCTTTTCTCCCACAAGCCTCTCACTAACGTAAGCGTTACACCTATATATATATATATTTTTTTTTATGTCACCTTTTTTATTATTGATATGTGGTTCACTATTCATAATGCGTTTTGGGGCCATGTGTCAAACTGTTAGTTTTCTCGCCTGATTTAAACTCGCAGAAGTTTATAAAGTATTTTCATACTCAAATACACATTTTTGTTCAATAAATAAGTTAAACTAATAAGTAATAATGACCGTAGGATGTGTAGGACAAACCTAAACCTGTGGATTGTTTTATTAGAAAAATAGGAATATGTAGTTTATATAAATTTAGATGAAGATATGAATATATATATATATATATATATATTTATATTCTTTTAGTGTGCATATAAATTTTATATATATACATATATATATTTAAATATATATATATGTTTTTTCAATATAAAAAATATATAGATTTATTTATTTATATAATATATATATATATATTATATATATATAAATAATATATATAAATACAAAATTCAATATATATTTATATATAAAAAAAGAAAGAAATATATATATATATAAAAAAAGCATATACATATTTAAAAGAAAGAAATATATATATACACAGATACATATATATCCCCGGGCTGGTATTCCACCCACGTCGTCCATTGTGCATCCCGTTCTCTCTCCTTTATGGGACCCCCCCCCCCCCACCCCCCATGCTCCATCGTTAGTGAGAGAGAGAAAAAAATCCTTTCCTCCTTTTAACTCTCGCTCGCTTTCAAGATATAAAATAAGTTCAAATCGGCTTCGGGCTCCTTTGTTGCTCCTCTCTCCGTCCCCGCGGCGACTCGGCGCCGGTTCGACCTTTCCGTCCTTTGGGGGCGGGGCTTCAGTGACGGTCAAACATCAGAGAGGTCGCCGCTTGAAAAGGACCCTCGCCTGAGCCCGGCGCCCGGCTCTTTTATTCTGGAGGGTTCCAAGAGGGCGGAGTCGACCGACGGGGTCTGAAGGGTGTGTTGAATGTTTAGGCGTCCAGGTCCACGCCTGTCTGTTGTCTTTCTGTCAGTTGTCTTTTCTTCTTCTTCTTCTGCAACTTTGAACAATGGACTCCTCCGGTCAGTAGAGCCCCGGAGGGATTAGCTGTGATCGCGACTGGATGATGAAACGGGCGAGGGCCGAGCGCTTCGTGGCGGCGTGGGGATTTAAAGAAGAAGCTCGCGAGCGCGGCGCCGTTAGCTCCCCGCGCTAGTTAGCCGGCGGCGGGAGAATGAAAGCGGCGCCGAGGTTAATGTCTTCAAAACGGACCCGACGACAAAGAGTAACCGGGCAGATTACACACGGCTTATCTATTTAGTCCGATTTTGAGGTGTCTGTGTACAGGAGAGTGTGTGTGTGTGTGTGTGTACAGGAGTGTGTGTGTGTGTGTGTGCGTGTTTGTGTGTGTATGTAATGCACAGGAGTGTGTGTGTGCACAGGAGTGAGTGTGTGTGTGTGTGTACACATCTAGGTGTTCTCCAAATTGGCCAACAGGTGATGCTTCACACTGTTTTATGTGTTTCTTCTCTCCACACGTGTGTGCATGTGTGTGTGTGTTTGTGTGTGTGTGCGTGCGCAGGATTATTTCATATTTTTGTAGTAATGGTGAGTTTCCTCCCGTGAAGCTGTGACCTCCACCCCGTTGCCGTGGTGATGAGTCTCTTCCTCTCTTCCTCCCCTCACAGATCCCGTTGTGCCGCGTGATCCGCTTCAACATCGATTACACCATCCACTTCATCGAGGAGATGACGCCGGAGGTCAGTCACACACACACACACACACACACACACACACACACACCTCTTTTGGTTTTTAATTCTCACGCGTCACCCTGAGCGAAGGGGCTAATCCTCCTGCAGAAGAAGAAGAAGAAGAAGAAGCCCTTCTTCTTTTTGTAGTAGTCTGATTGTACTGTGACTGTGTGCTCACATACCTCTCTCTCTCATATCAATTCAATATCTATCTCTCTGTCTCAATCTCCCCCCCCCCCCCCCTCTCTCTCTCTCTCTCTCTCTCTCAGAACTATTGCGTCCAGGGTTTGGAGCTGTTTGCCTCGTACTTGTTCCAGGACGTCCTCGAGCTGTACGACTGGAACCTGACAGGTAAGAACCCACAAGAACCCACAAGAACCACAGGACCCACTAGAACCACAAGAACCACTAGAACCACAGGACCCATAGGAACCACAGAAACCACAGGACCCACTAGAACCACTAGAACCACAGGACCCACTAGAACCACAGGACCCATAGGACCCACTAGAACCACAGGACCCACTAGAACCACAGGACCCACATTCAGGATGCTGTTAGCGTTGTTAGCTGCTGAGCCTTCTGGGTCAGCCGACGCCCCGTGGAGCACATTTAGCACATTTAAATCCATATATGGTCGATAAGTAACATCTTTTAATTAATCAGTCGTTTCTCTAGTTTTCGGTAAACTTATTCATAAATATATCATCATATGTCATAATGCGTATATTTCTATATATATATATTTCTATATATATTTCTATTTCTATATATTTCTCTATACATATATTTCTATATTCCTATATATATATTCTCACAAGTCACCCTTTATTTATATATATATATATATATATATATATATATATATATATCTCTATCTCAAGTCTGTGCTCCGTCCTCCAGGTCCAGAGTTCTTGCCCTCCGGATGCCAGCGGTTCCACTTCATGCCGCGCTTCGTCCGCTTCCTCCCGGGTGAGCCTCTCCTCTGCGTGCCCTCTGTCGCCCCCTGGTGGCCGGCGGCGGCGGTGCCGGTCTCTCTCGCAGTCGACGTGTGTTCTCCTCCCGCTGCAGCTGCGTGGTGTTCATCTGTGATGCACATGATGGTGCTGGTGCACCGCGGTCGCGCCGCGCTGGTTGTTATGACTCCCCCCCCCCCCCTCCATCACTCCAAACTCCCCCAATCTAGTCCACCACAAATGGGTATCGGCCTCTTTTATAGAAAAAAAGAGGAAGTAATCATCGTCTGACGTGATGTTTCTGATGTGATCTGAGTGAAGAGAGCTAGAGTGTGTGTGTGTGTGTGTGTGTGTGTGTGTGTGTGTGTGTGATTGTTTTAATGCATTAGCGGGGCCTGTCCAACGGGAAGAGCTCGTAAGTGGAGTCGATCAATTTTTGCGCGAGCGTCTATTAATCCGCCTCTTTGACCCGGCGGGTCGAAGCCCGAGCCGTAAAGAATAGTTTCCTCCTGATATACAGTTTTAAAAATGTTATTCGGCGTTGACCTTGTTTACCCGTGCGTTGATGTTGTTTTCTTTCTTCTGAACAATGTGATTGCGTAACACCGGGGCCGTTATGCTCTGTAACAAAAGATTTATGAAAACATCTTCTTGATTCTCTGTTTGAAGGTCTCAGGTGTTTCTTTCTTCATATTCCTTTGCAATGAAGTGAGTTTCACACCTTCAGCGTTATTAAGGTCATCAGGTCATCAGGTCAACAGGTCATGGAACACCTGGAAGAGTCCTGGAATTTGTAAAATGGTTATTTCCAGGCCTGGAAAAGTCTCTCCCTCTTCATCTCTCTCTCTTCTCTCCCTCTTCTTCTCCCTCTTCCTCTCTCTCTCCCTCCCCCTCTCTCCCTCTTCCTCTCTCTCTTCCTCTCTCTCTTCCCTCTCTTCTTCCTCTTCCTCTTCTCTCTCTCTCCTCTCTTCTTCCTCCTCTCTCCTCTCTCCTCTTCTCTCTCTCCCCCTCTCCCTCCCTCTTCCTCTCTCTCCCTCTCTCCCTCTTCCTCTCTCTCTCCCTCTTCCTCTCTCCCTCTCTCCCTCTTCCTCTCTCTCTCCCTCCCCCTCTCCCTCTTCCTCTCTCTCTCCCTCTTCCACTCTCTCTTCCTCTCTCCCTCCCCTCTCTTCTCTCTCCTCTCTCCCCTATCTCCCTCTTCCTCTCTCTCTCCCTCCCCCTCTCTCCCTCTTCCTCTCTCTCCCTCTCTCCTCTCTCCTCCCTCTCTCTCTCCCTCCCCTCTCCCTCTCTCTCTCTCCCCCTCCTCCCTCTTCCTCTCTCTCTCCCCTCTTCCTCTCTCTCTCTCTCTCCCTCTCTCTTCCCTCTCCCTCTCCTCTCTCTCTCTCCTCTCCCTCTCCCTCTCTCCCTCTCTCCTCTCTCTCCTCTCCTCCCCTCTCTCTCCTCCCCTCTCTCCTCTCTCCTCTCTCCCTCTCCTCTTCCTCTCTCTCCCTCTCCTCTCCTCTCCTCTCTCTCCTCTCCCCTTCCTCTCTCTCTTCCCCTCTCCCTCTGTCCTCTCCCGCTCTCCTCTCCCTCTCTCCTCTCTCCTCTCACTCTCTCCTCTCTCCTCTCCCTCTCTCTTCCTCTCTCTCCCTCTCCTCTCTTCCTCTCTCTCCCTCTTCCTCTCTCTCCCTCTCTCCCTCTCTCCCTCTTCCTCTCTCTCTCCCTCCCCCTCTCTTCCTCTCTCTCTCCCTCCCCCTCTCTTCCTCTCTCTCTCTCCCCCTATCTCCCTCTTCCTCTCTCTCTCCCCCTATCTCCTTCTCTCCCTCTTCCTCTCTCCTTCTTCCTCTCTCCCTCTTCCCCTCTCCCTCTTCTTCTCCCTCTCTCTCCCCCTCTCTCCATCTCCCTCTCTCTCTCCCCCCCTCTCCCTCCTTTATTCTTTGTCTTCTCTTTGTTAGTTTTAAATCTGTCGTTTCCTCTCGTTTCCCTTCACACACCGAGACGTCCCAGGACGTTTGTTCCTGAGAGTTTGAAGGTTTGAAGCCCCGGCCTCCCATTGGTCGGCAGGCGTCTGCCCCCCCCCCCCGATGCCTCCCTTGACCCCCCCGCGTGTCTCCTCCTCCTCGCAGACGGGGGGAAGGAGGTGCTGTCCATGCACCAGGTGCTGCTCTACCTGCTGCGCAGCAGCAAGCCGCTGGTGCCCGAGGAGGAGATCGCCGACATGCTGCAGTGGGAGGAGCTGGAGTGGCAGAAGTACGCCGAGGAGTGCAAGGGCATGATCGTCACCAACCCGGGCATGGTGAGGGGGGGGGGGGCTTCACACACACACACACACATACACACACACACACACACATACACACGCACACACACACAACACCTGCAGGAATGAGGCTGTTCTTGTTCGCCTGTGACATGAGCAACCTCACCTATTACCCCCCCAAGGGCGATCGCTGTCATCGCCTTGTGTGTGTAAGAGTCTGTGTGTGTGTGTGTGTTAGAGTGAGTGTGTGTCTTATTGTATGTGTGTGTGTGTGTAAGAGTGTGTGTGTGTGAGAGTGTTGGAGTGAGTGTGTGTCTTATTGTGTGTCTGTGTGTGTGTGTGTGTAAGAGTG
>NC_079403.1:3094826-3097326 GCF_029220125.1 Pseudoliparis swirei
TCCTCCTCCTCCTCTTTGCTATCCACAGGTACCAGAAGCTGTGGAAGAGCTATGTGAAACTGCGCCACCTGCTGGCCAACAGCCCCAAGGTCAAGCAGATGGACAAGCAGAAGCTGACGCAGAGAGAGGTGGGTGGGGGGGGGGGGGGCATAGGCAACATTATTATAGTCTTCTTCTTCTTCTTCTTCTTCTTCTTTAGAAAGTCTATCGGACCCGCTTTCCTTTTAGTCTTCCCTTCTGGTCGAGAAGCTTTTATTTTGGCGGGGCAGTTTTTTTTTACTCAAGTTAAACGGCGCATAATTTAGACAAATCTGCAGCTCGCATTGAAAAACTGCTGCGAGTGTGAAGGTCGACACACACACACACACACACACACACACACACACACACACTAAGGTGAAGTAATGGTGTACAGGTGCCTCCAGGTAGCCGAGTCCCTCCACACATACAGCTTCTTGTTCTTCTTTTTCTCGTTCTTTTCTCACCATATCTTCTTCTTCTTCTTCGTCTGAACTGATAACGAGTTGGAACTCCAAAAGCTCAATTAGTTTGTTTTCGGGCGAAGCTTCCCGACTAACAGGCCCTGACAATCCCAAAGTCAACCTGCAACCGGAGCAATTAGTGCACACACACACACACACACACACAGACACACACACACCGGTCTGTCAGCATTAGCCACGTCAGTGTCTCCTCACTGCAGTGGGAGTGTGGGCACCGCTACTTATTCAGTGCCCCGGGGGAACACTCAAGGTATGTGTGTGTGTGTGTGTGGGGGGGGGGGGGGGGGGTTGGGGTGAGGTGGTATGTGTGTGTGTGTGTGTGTGTGTGTGTAAGAGAGACTGGGCTCAAAGAAACAGACCAGTATTGTCTTAAAAAATCACTCTTTCGGCTCTTTATTTAATTATTTTACACACGCGGGTATATATATATATATGTATATAAATATATATTTATAAATATGTATATATATATTTATAAATATCTATATTTATAAATATATATATATTTATATATATATCTATATATATTTATATATGTAGATATATATATGTATTTATATATTTATATATGGATATATATTTATATTTATATATATATTTACCTTCGCATTGAAAATGCCGGAAGGTAATGTTTTGATCGCCGTGTATTTATTTATTTATTTATTTGTATGCGTGTTATTCGCAAAACTCAAAAAGTATTGAACCGAATCGTATGAAATTTGGTGGGATGATTGTTTATTATCCGGGGACCAGTTGATTAGATTTTGGGATCGATCGGATCAAAGGTCAAGGTCAAAGGTCATGAACAGGTCAAAATCTTTCGCAGAACTCAAAAAGTATTGAACCGAATCGCATGAAATTTGGTGGGATGATTGTTTATTATCCGGGGACCAGTTGATTAGATTTTGGGGTCGATCGGGTCAAAGGTCATAAACAGGTCAAATCTTCTTGAATCACATGGAATTTGGTGGGATGATTGGTTATTATCCGGGGACCATTTGATTAGATTTTGGGATCAATCGGGTCAAAGGTCAAGGTCAAGGTCATGGCAAGGTCTAAATCTTTTTTTTACCATAGCGCAGTCAATTTTTATCCAATTGGCATGCAACTAATGCCAACATGTTCATAATTCAATGCCCAATCTTGTGATATGCGAAGGTATGCACTCTACCGAGTGCCCGTTCTAGTTATATATATTTTAGGGCTGTGAAACGATTAACATTTTTAATCTGGTTAATCACAGGTTTTTGTGGATTAATCATGATTAATCACATATTACCGATATTCTCGGTATATTTTGTGAGAACATAGAGATTTATGACAAAAGACGGATATATACATTTATACATTCTTCTATACAATGGTGCTGCAACTCAGCAGTTATTTAGCAGTTTTCTTCCATATGGAACATGAATACATCTTCATCCTAAACAGAATGTTTAACCCTCCTGTTACCTTTCAGGTCAATTTGACCCCATTCAATGTTTAATGTCGGTGTTCTTTGGGGTCAATTTGACCCCAAGCTGTTTTTCACTGTGTCAAACATATAAGAAATATCAACTTTTTTATTTATTTAAAGGGCTATTTAGGTAGTCAACAAACAAACATAAAGTACCTCACACTTAAACTTGGGAAGCAATATTAATTCTAATAATTTTCTGGAGGTTTTAATTGCTGGGGTCAAATTGACCCGAGGTAAAATATGTTAGTAAATGTAAAGGTAACAGGAGGTTAAACAGAACATGTTTCTCTTGTTTGTCAACCATTAACTCCACCATGATACAATCTAAAGGCCTCTAGTCTTCCTCTAGCAGCTGCTGAGGCAAACTGACTGTGTGGGTTTTCTTCATGAACTGGGCCGTGATGAAAGGGACGGCGGGACACCGCTGCAAAGCTGAAACCTCACCGCCCGGACAGGTGGACAGATTGACAAGTGACTTCTTTTTGCTCGGTCCCGATGCGCGCACGGAGCTCTGTGGCGCGAGGCGGAGATCGAT
>NC_079403.1:3102326-3114826 GCF_029220125.1 Pseudoliparis swirei
TCCTCCTCCTCCTCCTCCTCTGTGTCCACCGTGTGAGAGTTCCTCACCCACTTGATGAGCCTCTCATGACTCTGAAGACCGTCTCTCCTCCTCTTCCTCCCCGTCCTCCTCCTCCTCCCTCCGTTTTGTTCTTTCACTCTGTTGCACTCGAACTTTCCCTCTTGTTTTATGACGTGTGTGTGTGTGTGTGTGTGTGTGTGTGTGTGTGTGAGTCAACATGACGAGATGAGCTCTGACTCGTGTCCACAGAGTGAACCTCTCGTCTGTGATTCCCTCACAGAGCGATTGGGTTTTTGATTATTTCGTCTCTCTGTTGCAGAGTACCACTTAATAAATAATGACCGGCTGATTGATTTCTCCCGGCCTGTTCCTTCCATCAACCCCTCTCTCTCTCTCTCTCTCTCTCTCTCCATCTCTCCATCACGCCACTCTCTCCACTCGCTCTTCTTCTCCCACTGATGCCCGTTCTCTACATCTCTTCTAATTTATTTATTCAGGGCAGGAAGAAAGGGAGAGAGGGAAGGAGGAAGGGAGTGAGGGAGTGAGGGAGGGATGGCAGAAGTGAAGAAGGGAAGGAAGGGAAAGAGGAAGGGAAGGAAGGAAAGGAAGACAAGGAATGAAGGAAGGAAAGGAAGTCAGGGAAGGAAGGAGAGGAAGCCAGGGAAGGAGGCAATGAATGAAGGAAGGAAGGGAGGGAAGGAGGGAGGGAGGAAGGGAGTGTGGGAGGGATGGAAGCGGAGGAATGGCGGAAGCAAAGGAAGGGAGGGAGAGAAGCGGGGGGAGGGAGGGAGGAAGCAGAAAAAGGAGGAAGCAAAGAAGGAAAGGAAGGGGAAGAGCTGAGGAAGAAAGCAAAGGAAGTCCGTGAAGGATGGAAGGACGGAGAGGAAGCCAGGTTAGGAGGCAATGGAGGGAGGAAGGGAGGTAAGGAAGGGAAGGAAGGGAGTGAAGAAGGGAGGGAGGAAGCAGGCAGGAAGGAAGGAATGAGGCAAGAAAGGAAGGGAAGTAAGCCAGGGAAAGGGGCAAGGAAGGAAGGAGGCCTTGTTCTATGTTCTCTCGTACCAATCTCCTCCTCCCTCTCGTCCTCCGCAGCACGCCATGATGCTGCCCGTCCTCACCCATCACATCCGCTACCACCAGTGTCTGATGCACCTGGACAAGCTCATCGGCTACGTCTTCAAGGAGCGCTGCCTCCTGCAGGTAAAGGAGCGCCGTCACACGCCATGGAAACCTGGAAAAGTCCAGGCCTGGAAAAAATACCCAAAGTTTTGGAAAAGTCATGGACATTATTATTAATTATTTTATATTTTATTTAATATTTTAATATGTTTTCATTATTTTATCTTTTTTATTTTAATTTATTTTTTATATATATTTATATTTTAAATATGTTTTCAATGTCTCTAAATTGATCCGTTTGACTTTGATTGTTTTCTATTATTGTAAGTATTACTTCTTGAATACAATGAATTGATTTTTTTATTATTTTATTAGCAATCACAATGATTTTCCTTGAGATTAAAAAAGTTATATAAAATAAAATGTATATAAATTAGGGCTGTCAGCGTTAACGCGTTAATCTATGCGATTAATTTGGCCGCGTTAACGCACTAAAATATTTTAACGCAATTAACGCAATTTTTTTAAATTTTTTAATTTATTTTATTTATTTTAAACCGCGGCAGTACGGTTTTACACTGTTTCCGTTTTTAAAACAATTATTTCTCCGCGAAAATAAGGAGCAAAAATCAGTTTAACTCGTGGATGAATCAGTCGGGTTTCCTCCTGCTCCTCCTTCCTCCCGTCTCCCCCTCTGATACACAGAGGAACGAAGGGGCGACGCGTCGGGTGACGCGGCGCGGAAAGAACTCGTCACACGAAACCTTCACCATGATTTGTCAATCCGTTTCGGTAAAAACAACCAATGAACACTCAGTAAATCACAAAGGACCTCCCACCTCACAGGTAAGGCTCATTTAGCAGCCTGTCAGTCAGAGAACCAGAGGACACGGCGCGAGGACAATGAGGCTCATTTCAGAGCTGAGATTGTTCTGGAATGTTTGATGTATAACACGTGGGGTGTGTCACATGCAAAAGACTTTAAACGGTGAATTTAATTTATTTTGTAAAATGTATAAAATGCCCCCAGCCTCCAGAGGGTTAACGTGACATATTTGAATGTCAGTCAGTTACCAAGGCCACTGGTTCTGCTGTGTTCAGTGTTAAAGATGACAGGACCAATGGGGTCTCAATATACTTTTTTTTTTTTACTAATCTGATGTTTCACTGAAGAAACAATTTATCATCCACGATATTAAATACCTCGCTGGCACTGTATATGTAGGAGCCTCTTTGAAAACAGCTCTGTGTGAAGTTTTGTCTTTAAAAAGAAGGAAAACACTTTTAATCGCGATTAATCGCGATTAATTAATCGCAATTTCAACATGTGCGATTAATTAGTTAATTTTTTTTAATCGATTGACAGCCCTAATATAAATCTAAAAATAAAATAAAATCATCAGCATTTTTTTTAAATAAAACTTTTTGGATCTCAAGGAAAATCATTGTGATTGCTAACAAAATAATAATAAAAAGACGCAATAAATTGTATGGAAATAGATTCCGATAGATAACGGGCTGGACACGGGGGGCAGATTCCAGCGTCTCCGTCAGACAAGGGAAACAAAAAGGTAAAACGTGTTGTGCTCAGGCGCTCCTTGAGATCTCATTACTGGCCCGTGGGCTCGGGAGGAGTCGGCTCAGGTAGCCCACACACGGCGGCCCGAGTCACATGTCTGCAGTGACGGTCGTCAGGGCAACAGCTCCTTCCTGTCAGGCCTCCAGCCTCCAGCTCTCCTGCTGGTATTGAAGAGCTGTCATAACCTGATGCATTATGAATCAATGTGTTGTAGCCCCACACGTAGTTAAGAACGGAGGGAAGGAGGCTCCTTCCCTGTGTGTGTGTGTGTGTGTGTGGACTCTCTAAAGCACCAGAGAGAGAGTTTAGACTCGCCCCCTCAATCGTACATTTAATTTGCAAAGACTCTGCAGCCTCATCGTGTTCCTGGGAAAGTGAACTTCTAGACGTGAAGCTTTATGAGGGTTGTGCTCTTTTCTACGACAGAATTTACAAAAAAAATATATATATAAAAATCAGGGTTCGTACGGTCATGGAAAACCTGGAAAAGTCATGGAATTTTAAAAGGGTCATTTCCAGGCCTGGAAAAGTCATGGAAAAAACTTAAATCATAAAAGTTTTGGAAAAGTCATGGACATGTGTTCATGTGAGCTTGAGTTCATGGAGTTTGAAATAATTAATGTTTTTTAAAGAAAGACGCTCAAAGCATACGCTCTCAATACGCTACATTTTTCATTTTCATACCGAGATTTTTGTTAGCGCCGGTAGCGGTTAGCGGCGGCCATGTTGAGAGCCGCGTGGAGTCAACGCTCTGAAGAGAACGTCGCCCAGGTTCTCCGCGTGTAGCAACAAACCTGCTATTTCCATTCGGTGTGGCAATCCATTGCTGGCGTGAGGCAACTGAGGAAAAAAGCAGAGAGAGCGCCCCCCCCCCCGGTTGCAATGGAGGCCCTTTGAAGCTCTTATTCTGACAGTCTCCCTGTTAAACATTTAAAACTAGAAGGAGGGGGGGGGATGGAGGGACATGTGTTCCCACATCCACCAAACCCTCATCATCCCCCCCCCCTCACGGTTGACCCATGCTGGCAGAACGCGACGCATCGCGGAGGATCTCAATAATTCAGACTACAAGTCCTCGGCTCTGATGCCGCTGTGTGTACAGAGAGACCATGTATTTTTGTTTTGAAGGGGGGGGGGGATTTGTTTTGATATTCATGGCGTTGCACGGCCCGGCCGTGGGATTGAGGTCTCCATTTATGTAGAGTGCTGTTGGCCGGATTTGAAAGCTCCGAGCATTTACTTAAAAAAATATGTATTTCTAGTCACAAATGTAAAATATTGCACGTTATTTATTGACATGTATTAAGGGACGAAGTATAGAAGTCTATCCTTCATGTGTTAAAGCTGCATTCTCTCCCCTGACCACAAGGCGGCGACTCCTCTGGTTGTATAGAAGTCTGCTTCATGTGTTAAAGCTGCATTCTCTCTCCTGACCACAAGGGGGCGACTCCTCTGGTTGTATAGAAGTCTATGCTTCATGTGTTAAAGCTGCATTCTCTCCCCTGACCACCAGGGGGCGACTCCTCTGGTTGTATAGAAGTCTATGCTTCATGTGTTAAAGCTGCATTCTCTCTCCTGACCACCAGGGGGTGACTCCTCTGGTTGTATAGAAGTCTATACTTCATGTGTTAAAGCTGCATTCTCTCCCCTGACCACCAGGGGGCGACTCCTCTGGTTGTATAGAAGTCTATGCATCATGTGTTAAAGCTGCATTCTCTCCCCTGACCACCAGGGGGCGACTCCTCTGGTTGTATAGAAGTCTATGCATCATGTGTTAAAGCTGCATTCTCTCTCCTGACCACCAGGCGGCGACTCCTCTGGTTGTATAGAAGTCTATGCTTCATGTGTTAAAGCTGCATTCTCTCTCCTGACCACCAGGGGGCGACTCCTCTGGTTGTATAGAAGTCTATGCTTCATGTGTTAAAGCTGCATTCTCTCCTCTGACCACCAGGGGCGACTCCTCTGGTTGTATAGAAGTCTATGCTTCATGTGTTAAAGCTGCATTCTCTCTCCTGACCACCAGGGGGTGACTCCTCTGGTTGTATAGAAGTCTATACTTCATGTGTTAAAGCTGCATTCTCTCCCCTGACCACCAGGGGGCGACTCCTCTGGTTGTATAGAAGTCTATGCATCATGTGTTAAAGCTGCATTCTCGCCTGACCACCAGGGGGCGACTCCTCTGGTTGTATAGAAGTCTATGCATCATGTGTTAAAGCTGCATTCTCTCTCCTGACCACCAGGCGGCGACTCCACTGGTTGTATAGAAGTCTATGCTTCATGTGTTAAAGCTGCATTCTCTCTCCTGACCACCAGGGGGCGACTCCTCTGGTTGTATAGAAGTCTATGCTTCATGTGTTAAAGCTGCATTCTCTCTCCTGACCACCAGGGGGTGACTCCTCTGGTTGTATAGAAGTCTATGCTTCATGTGTTAAAGCTGCATTCTCTCTCCTGACCACCAGGGGGCGACTCCTCTGGTTGTATAGAAGTATATGCTTCATGTGTTAACGCTGCATTCTCTCCCCTGACCACCAGGGGGCTCCTCTGGTTGTATAGAAGTCTATGCTTCATGTGTTAAAGCTGCATTCTCTCTCCTGACCACCAGGGGGCGACTCCTCTGGTTGTATAGAAGTCTATGCTTCATGTGTTAATGCTGCATTCTCTCCCCTGACCACCAGGGGGCTCCTCTGGTTGTATAGAAGTCTATGCTTCATGTGTTAAAGCTGCATTCTCTCCCCTGACCACCAGGGGGCTCCTCTGGCTGGACGATGTCCTTGTGAAGGACTACAGTGTTTACAGAATATCTGATGTCTGGAGTGGAGTTATTGACTCGTGTCTGACATCGCACAACGAGGGGGGGGGGGGGGGGGGGTTGAAAGTGGAAGTAGACGCGGCGGTTGTTGTTGTTTATTTATATTTCTTATCAAAACTGTCAACGTGGTGCTGAGAATTGCTAGTGTCATGTCAAATAACTAGCTCTCTATATCTTTCTCTCGCACCCCCCCCCACACACACACAACACAATATAAAAGCTGTCCCTCTGAACCACAGGAGGAAGACAACAACAACAACAACAACACGAGGACACTTGTTGAACGTGTTCCTCAGACTCGTTTACATCTCGTTGGAGCTTGAAGTTTCCTGAGACGAGCAGAGGGGGGGGGTGGATGGGGGGGGCGTGGCCTGTCCCACTGAGCCCTCTCCGTCTCCCCCTCGGCGGCCATCTTTGTTTCTCTCCGTCTCTTTTGAAACGAAGTATCGTTTCCTTCGTTTCACCTGAAGAAGAAACGATGAAGAGTTTAAGACAACAAGGAGAGGGCTCTCTGTGCTCTCTCTCTTTCCTCTCTCTTTCTCTGTCCTCTCTCTCTGTCCTCTCTGTCCTCTGTCCTCTCTCTCTCTCTGTCCTCTCTGTCCTCTGTCCTCTCTCTGTCCTCTGGTCTCTCTCTCTCTCTGTCCTCTGGTCTCTCTCTCTCTCTCTCTCTCTTTCCTCTGTCCTCTCTCTGTCCTCTCTCTCTGTCCTCTGGTCTCTCTCTCTCTCTGTCCTCTGGTCTCTCTCTCTCTCTCTCTCTTTCCTCTGTCCTCTCTCTGTCCTCTCTCTTTCCTCTGGTCTCTCTCTTTATCTTTCCTTGGTTTCTCTCTCTCTCTTTCCTGTTTTTCTCTGTGTCTCTTTCTTTCCTCTCTTTTTCTCTATTTATGTCTTTCTCTCCCTTTCCCCCCCTGTTTCTCTCTCTATTTATCTCTCTTACTTTCTCTCATTTTCTTCTTTTTCTCTCTTTCTCTTTCTCTCTATTTGTGTGTCTGTCTGTCTCTCTCTCCTCTGTTTCTTTCCATTTATTTCTCTCTTTCCTCTCTCTCTTCCTCACCTAAATGCAGCTCCTCCTCCTCCTCCTCCTCCCTCTCATACTGACTTCCCTTGACCAATGTTCCCGTTTAGTAATTAGTAATCAATAAAAGAGGAGATGGATCTCGTTGAGGGAGGCGGGGTCACGTCGTTGTCCCCGGCAACCCAAACTCTGGACGCGGTCACCGGGTCACGGGGTGTTCTTGGGACTTTAACTTTCCGGCTGAATGTCGGCAGCAGGTCAGGACTCTCCTGAAGGTACCTTGCTCCTATTGGCTAACCCCTCTCCCCCCCCTCCCCCCCCCCCTCCAGCTGGCCATGACTCACCCCAGCCACCACCTCAACTTCGGCATGAACCCCGACCACGCCCGCAACTCGCTCTCCAACTGCGGCATCCGGCAGCCCAAGTACGGCGACCGGAAGGTCCACCACATGTACATGAGGAAGAAGGGTGCGTCTCGCTGCTCGCCGCCACGTGACCATCATCACGTGACCGCCTCCACGTGACCGCCGTCACGTGACCACGCGGCGCCCTCACCTCTCCTCCATCTTTTGTTTTCCAGGCATCAACACGTTGATCAACATCATGTCTCGCCTGGGCCAGGACGACCCCTCCCCCTCCAGGTAGGCCGCCGCCCCTGAGCTGTGGGAGAAGTGATGTCATCAGGGGGAGAAGTGATGTCATCAGGGGGGAAGTGATGTCATCGGGGAAGTGATGTCATCAGGGGGGAAGTGATGTCATCGGGGGGGAAGTGATGTCATCAGGGGGGAAGTGATGTCATCAGGGGAAGTGATGTCATCAGGGGAAGTGATGTCATCGGGGAGAAGTGATGTCATCGGGGAGAAGTGATGTCATCAGGGGGGAAGTGATGTCATCGGGGGGGGAAGTGATGTCATCGGGGGGGAAGTGATGTCATCAGGGGGGAGAAGTGATGTCATCAGGGGGGAAGTGATGTCATCGGGGGGGGAAGTGATGTCATCGGGGGGGAAGTGATGTCATCAGGGGGGAAGTGATGTCATCGGGGGGAGAAGTGGGAAATGACACCGGCTGATTTTAAAGGGGCGGTGGCTACTTACTACCTAGCGTGAGAGGCGGCGTTGAACCCAAAAGTATTTTCCTTCTCGCCACTTCTTCTGACTCGCCTCCTGTATCTCGCCCTTCCCTCCCCCCCCCCCCTCCCCCACTCAGGATCAATCACAACGAGCGGCTGGAGTTCCTGGGCGACGCCGTCGTTGAGTTCCTCACCAGGTGAGAAAGAAAACATTGATGGACGCAACCACTAATTGAAGCTGACTGCAGCTCCCCCTCCTCTCTCTCTCCCTCTCTCTCTCTCCCTCTCCCCCCCTCCTCTCTCTCTCTCCCTCCCTCTCTCTCCCTCTCCCCCTCTCCCTCCCTCTCTCTCTCTCTCCCCCTCCTCTCTCTTTCCCTCTCTCCCACCTCCCTCTCTCGCTCCCCCCCCATGGAGTGACCCCCCCTCTCTCTCTCCCCTCCTCTCTCTTTCCTTCTCTCTCCCCCTCTCCCTCTCTTTCTCCCCCCTCTCTCTCTCCTGTCACATCCGAGCTGATCTCCATACTTTCGACCCATTCAAGACAGTGATTTACTGGTAATTGGAACTGGGGATGTAATCCCCCCCTCCCCCCCCCCCTCCCTCCCCTCCCCCTCTGTCCTCCCCCTCCTCCAATTCTCCATGACAACTTGCAATTAGCTGTCTGGCCTGTCTGGCAGCTGACGGTGTTGCTGAGTCCCAGGTGAGCGGCGACTCACTTACCAGAGAACGCTGCTAATTATGTGTGGCTATTATTAATCTCTCACGCTCAGCAGCCAGCAGGTACCCCCCCCATACCCCCCCCCCCCCTCCCCTTGATTTTACTTCCCAAACGTACAAAGGTAAAGCCTCCTCTCTCTCCTCCACGGGGACGAGAGGAAGAGAGGAAGTCTTCCTCTTCTACCTCACTTCCCTTTTGCTCCCCCAAAATAAATAAATAATGTGTTCCGCTCAAACCGTAACGGGAGTCGACTCTCGGGTCACACGCGGCGGGAAGGTGGTCAGCCTCCTGCCCCCCCCCCCCCTCCCTTTGGGGTTGTTGGGGCTCTGAATTATTGATCCGCCTCTTGTCCAGTTCAACGGGCCGGACCTGCAGGACGTTTGGCACGTCTGAATATCCCCCTGAAAGGAAGGGGGGGGGGGTATATGTTTTTAAGCTGATTGCGCAATGTAGATGGCGGTAGAGTAATGACATCATCAGAGGAGGACCGGTCTGAAGGAGGACCGGTCCGGAGGAGGTCCGGTCCGGAGGAGGTCCGGTACCGGGTCTCTTCCTTCCTTTGGAGGCAGCGTTGCCTCCGGCTCGGCAGATGATGCAAAGACAATAAGTTTGCTTGCAATGTTTTGTGTTTCTTCTTCTAGAGTCTGAATATTTAAAGCTCAGGTGTGTTTCTCTTTCTTTTTCCCCACAAGTATCAATGAATCAGGGTTCGTACGCTCATGGAAAACCTGGAAAAGTCATGGAATTGTAAAATGGTCATTTCCAGGCCTGGAAAAGTCATGGAAAAAACCTAAATCATCAAAGTTTTGGAAAAGTCATGGAAATTTGTTAGAATCACAAGTTCATTTACGCCGAGTTTGAAATAACTAATATGTTTTTTTAAAGAAAGATGCTAAAAATATAAGCCGGCGTACGCTCTCAATACGCAACATTTTCTAAATTTTTCATGTTTACACCGAGATTTCAGTTTGGTCGTGGACATTTGGTTTAAAGTCCTGGAAACCCATCGATCAAAGTGTGGAAGAACCCTGATGAACGCTGATTGATGACATCATCAGGCATTTGATTGGTTCCCGGTCTCTGTCTATTTTCTCCAGTCGTTTCCATTCTCTCCCCTCTGTCGTCTCACTGAAACAACGGGAGGCGCCCCACCTCTCTCCCCCTCCCTCTCTCTCTCTCTCTCGTAATGTGGTCTCTGATCTCCAGGGCAGAATGTGTTTCATTAATATTCGTCGTGATATTCTCTCTCTCTTATGTGACGTCATCTCCTCCTGATCCTCTGACACAAAGAGCCGTGAACCATCCGTCATTTAAATGAGCCACAATTATTACAAATTAAAAAGAAAGTAATGGCTCACGTCCGCGACCGCCAGGAGGTGAGAGAGGGAGCGGCGTGATGGACGGTCGCTCCGCCGCTCGCGCCCCGCTTAACGGCCCTTTGGCGTACGGCCGGGGTCAAAGGTCAACCGCCTCAACGCGTCTGAAGGCCGAAGCTTTCCCGCTGACCTCGGCCTCCGACCGCCACTCCTCGTTACCTCAAGAGCCTTTCCTCTTCCTCCTGCTCTTCCTCTTGCTCTTCCTCTTGCTCTTTCTCTGGCTCTTCCTCCTGCTCGTCTTCTTGCTCTTCCTCCTGCACTTCCTCTTGCCCTTCCTCCTGCTCTTCCTCCTTCTCTTACACCTGCTCTTCCTCCTGCTCTTCATCCCGCTCTTCCTCCTTCTCTTCCACCTGCTCTTCCTCCCGCTCTTCCTCTTCCTACCGCTCTTCTTACCGCTCGTCTTCTTGCTCGTCTTCTTGCTCTTCCTCTTGCCCTTCCTCCTTCTCTTCCACCTGCTCTTCCTCCTTCTCTTCCACCTGCTCTTCCTCCTGCTCTTCCTACCGCTCTTCCTCCTTCTCTTCCACCTGCTCTTCCTCCTTCTCTTCCACCTGCTCTTCCTCCTGCTCTTCCTCCTGCTCTTCCTACCGCTCTTCCTCCTTCTCTTTCACCTGCTCTTCCTCCTTCTCTTCCACCTGCTCTTCCTCCTGCTCTTCCTCCCGCTCTTCCTCTTGCTCGTCTTCCTGCTCTTCCTCCTACTCGTCCACCTGCTCTTCCTCCCGCTCTTCCTCTTGCTCTTCCTCCCGCTCGTCCACCTGCTCTTCCTCCTGCTCTTCCTTTTGCTCTTCCTCCTTCTCTTCCACCTGCTCTTCCTCCTGCTCTTCCTACCGCTCTTCCTCCTGCCCTTCCACATGCTCTTCCTCCTGCACTTCCTTTTGCTCTTCCTCCCGCTCGTCCTCCTGCCCTTCCACCTGCTCTTCCTCCTGCACTTCCTTTTGCTCTTCCTCCCGCTCGTCCTCTTGCTCTTCCACCTGCACTTCCTACCGCTCTTCCTCCCGCTCTTCCTCTTGCTCTTCCTCCTGCTCTTCCTCCTTCTCTTCCACCTGCTCTTCCTACCGCTCTTCCTCCTGCTCTTCCTTTTGCTCTTCCTCCTGCTGTTCCTCCTGCTCTTCCTCCCGCTCTTCCTCCCGCTCTTTCTCCTACTCTTCCTCCTGCTGTTCCTCCTGCTTTCCCACCTGCTCTTCCTCCTTCTCTTCCTCCTGCTCTTCTTCCTGCTCTTCCTCCTACTCTTCCTCCTGCTGTTCCTCCTGCTCTTCCTCCTGCTGTTCCTCCTGCTCTTTCTCCTGCGCTTCCTCCTGCTCTTCCTCTCCGGGTGTTTTGTTGTTGCATTGATTAGAAACGACTGGAATTAAATGGTCTGTTTTTAATTTGTTTAAATTCAAATGAAGTCCGATGATCCGCTGTGGGGTTCAGGGAGGAGAACCCAGCTGTGGAACCGCTGGAGCGTTCCTGCGGTTCCCTTACGCGGAACCGGAGAGGAATTAATCAGGGGCTCTCGGTCAGAATTGGGGATGGCGAATTAAATTGAAAAGTATCGGACTGTTAGCATTTTTTTTTAAAAATCTGACTATAAAAAACAAAAACAAACATAAAAGTTTTTATTCATTACACATTCTAATTTTATAATTATTTTGCTGTGTGGCTAGAACGTCTCCGGGAAAATACATTCGGTACTCTCGGTCAGAATTGGTGACGGCAAATTCAATGAAATAATATCGGACTGTTTAAAAAAAAAAAAAATTAATCGGACTGAATAAAAATAAAAAAAGGTTTTCAACGTTTTTATTCACATGTTTTAATTTTGCCGTATTCTTTCCTGTGGTTTCCACACGAGGCTGGAACGTCTCCGGGAAAATTAATTAGGGGTTCTCGGTCAGAATTGGTGACGGCGAATAAAAAATGACATTTTGACCGATTAATATCGGTTTTAAAAAAAACAAAAAAAATCTGACTTTAAATAAAAAAATTAAAAACCTTTTATTTGTCATAACACGTTTTAATTGTATTTATTTATTTGTGCCGTGTTTCATTGAGGCTGGAACGTCTCCGGGAAAATGTATTATGTGCTGTTGGTAAGAATTAAACATAATAATAATAATAATAATAATATCTGACCTTTAAAGAACAAATCTGATTATGAATACAAAAAAATCTTTACGCGTTCTCATTTTATTTATTTGTTACCGTATTTCTGCTCTTCTCTCTTTCATGAGTATTTATCTCTAGTGAGGTGAGAGATCAGAGCCCTGATGAAAATAATAATATATAATATGAATATATCCTTTATTGATCTGCATTTGACCCGTTAGTTGTTAAGGAGCAGTAGTTCAGTGTCTTGTAAAAAAAAAAAAATATCCCAGTTCTAATTGTGTGTGTGTGTGTGTGTGTGCGTCCGTCCTCAGCGTGCACCTGTACTACCTGTTCCCCGGCCTGGAGGAGGGCGGCCTCGCCACCTACAGAACGGCCATCGTGCAGAACCAGCACCTGGCCATGCTCGCCAAGGTAAGCTCCGCCCACATCCTCCCTCCCCCCGTTACCGCTTCCTCCTCCTACGGGGGGGGGGGGGGGGGAATGTTGTTTTATTTACTTGTGGCCCCCTCAGGTTTGTAATTGGAGTTACACGGTTGTTGTTGTGGAGGACCACGGTGCGGTCGGTCTCCAGGTCCTGTTCCCCCCCCCCTCCTCCCTCCCTCCCCCCCCCCTCTCTCTCTTCTGGCACGCCGCCGTACTCTCTGGCACGTTTTGTGAAGAACAGCCACGATAATCGTCCCACGATGTGGAGAAAGCAATTATAAAAAATCTCCACCCCCACACACACACACACACT
>NC_079403.1:3119826-3134826 GCF_029220125.1 Pseudoliparis swirei
TGTATATATATGTTTTTTGTGTGTATGTATATATATATAGAAATATATATATATTTTTTAAGAGCCGTGCTGCAACGCGACGTCCTCGCGTTTAACAGTCAACGCCGCGTTTTCCGACCTTTTTTGTGTGTGCTGTTGTTGTCTTATTTGTTTTCCCTTGCCGCGGCGACCTTTGACCCCCCCGGAGCTTTTTCTCAGGAGGGGGGAGGGGGGGCGGGAAACCGGGCGGATAATCTCCCGCTTTGCACGGGGCGGAGATTTCCACATACCGCGGAGCCGAGGACGCGTCTCCATCTCCTGACCCCCCCCGAGGCCCTTCTTCCCTTTACTCGAGATGGAGAGAATGGAGGGCGGGTGGAGGGATGGAGGGATGGAGGGCGGGTGGAGGGTTGGAGGGCGGGTGGAGGGATGGAGGGATGGAGGGCGGGTGGAGGGATGGAGGGATGGAGGGGTGGAGGGATGGAGGGCGGGTGGAGGGATGGAGGGATGGAGGGCGGGTGGAGGGATGGAGTAAGTCTGCGTGTTGAAGCCCTCTCCCCTCCGTCATCACTTCCTGCCGGAATGAGCCGTTCTCTTTTGGCCTCCCATTCTCTCCTCTTCCTCCCTCCCTCCTCCCCCTCCTCCCTCTGTGCTTTCGCTCTTGCCCACTTTACCTCGTCTCTTCTCACTTCACAGGAAGCCGGCGCTCCGATAAGCCGCGTCGCTTCCTTCCTGTTTTTTTTTCTTTTTTCTTTTTGTGTGTGTGTGTGAAAAAAAAAAAGACAAATGGAGAGAAGAAAGAAAAGATGGAGGGCCCCCTCACTCCTGTGTGTGTGTGTGTGCGAGTGTTTTTTTTATGGCCCTAATTTCCTTGTACAGTTGATCTGTGATGATGCGCCGCCGGGGGATACAGATGGGAGCCCTTTGTGTCCTCTAAACTCTTCCTATTAAAGGGATTATCTCTCCCTGGATATCAGATTCCTCCACACAATGCAGCCGGCGTGCTCATCCGGCGAGCGCCGCTCCCTTTGTTAATTGGTAGCGGCGGTGGAGTTGAGTTTTCTCGCCCCCCCCCCCCCCCACACCCCTTCAAGCTCCATCTTCTGTTCTTTTTTTCTTTTGTTGAAAAGTGAGATGTTTGATGTCTGAACGCACTCAGCCTCCCTTTGTCGCCGCGTGGCGCAAATTCTATTTTCGTGTTTGTTTGTCTTTTAGCCTGTGTGTGTGTGTGTGTGTGTGTGTGTGTGTGTGTCTCTTCTGCCTCTTTCCAATGCGTCGCTCTCCTCTCTGCGTCCGTCTGCTCCGCTTTGAGCCGAGCGGCTTAATGCATCATCTGATGGATTAGAGCCTGAGCGTTTCTGAATAATTCATCCCAGGTTATTAACGTGACTGTCAGCCGCCGGTGGTGGTTCATACCCACCCCCCCTCCCCTCCGATCACTGAAGAGCCCACAGACATTTGAAGTCCTCGCCGTACAGTCGGATTCATTCGCGGCGTGACGGCCGACCTCTGGAGGAAGACGACGGCTGCTGACCCTCAGGGCGGAGCTTCTGTCACTCTGAAGGGGGGGGGGGTTGCATCATCGGCTCTGGCTCCATTTCTAAGCGATCGATGATCGTCGACACATTCACAAGACGAAGAATATCGTAAAGGTGACTTAAAAATAGTAAATAAAAGTAATGTAAGGTTGGAGAACGAGAGCCCTGAACCGTGAGCCTCTCAAATGCTACAGCACTTAAGTCAGCTGTTCGATTTGCGGGGTGATGCATCACCTTTCTATGAAAAGTTATATATTTTTGTAATTTATATATTTTCTAATAGAGATTTTGATTTATTTTTAATATATATTTTTATTTGTGTTTATATATATATATATGTTTGTGTATATATTTATATATATATTTTTATATATTTTCTTTTAAACATATATAAAAATGTGTGTATATATACATATATATATATACAAAAGTATTTATATATAAATATATATATATGTATATATATTTATATATTAAAATAAAAAAACCTCAGTTGAACCAATCGTGTTTTCCTGAAAGTTTCAACGGGGCACTCAAACCTCGACCCGCCTCGCT
The DNA here is from genome assembly GCF_029220125.1 of Pseudoliparis swirei. Classification (NCBI taxonomy): domain Eukaryota; kingdom Metazoa; phylum Chordata; class Actinopteri; order Perciformes; family Liparidae; genus Pseudoliparis; species Pseudoliparis swirei. The sequence goes on from NC_079403.1 coordinate 3,121,899, forward strand.
CCTCGGCCTCCGCCGCTGCGAGCTACCCCCCCCCCCCCCATGGTCGGCGTGTTGAGATGCACGGCGCGGCTCCGGCCCGGCAGCATGACGTTACCGTGAGATGAGCTGCAGAGAGACGCTCGCTCATAATTGCCCCGTTAAGAGTTGGGCTGAGCGTGTGTGTGTGTGTGTGTGTGTGTGTGTGTGCGTGTGCGTCTGCGTCTGCAGGCTGGACTGCAAAGCACGGATCTCCTTTTTAATGATTGCGGCAAGTAGTGCGATTGATTGCATCGCTTTAGGCTGCTCCTCCTTTCTGCCTCCACGTCTCTGACTCTTCATCCTCTTCATCCTCTTCTTCCTCGAGCTCTTTGATTGACACCCAACGTGTAGCTTTGAGAATTTTAAGTTTTTATTTAATCCCTTAAGGCCCCCCCCCCTGCTTACCTCACACCTTCCTCTTACAAGTTTTTGAAAATCTAATATGACGGCATTTTTGTTCGGGGGGTTCTCGTGGAATCTGCCGTGTCATCAAAACACCTGAAGGCGCCATGGCGCATGGCGAGCGGCGGTTGAAAGCCACGGCGGCTCCCAGAGGAAACAGCTGCTGCTACGTGGGCGCTGAGGGCCAGAGAGGAGGAGGAGGAGGTAGAGAAAGAAGAGAAAGAAGAGAGGAGGAGGAGAAGGAGAAGAAGAAGAAGCAGAAGAAGCCCCCGACACGCCGACGATCTGATGCCAAACACACGGCGTTGCATCTTTTTGGTTTTTCACTCGTTACGCAACTGAAAAGTGTCTACACGTACAAAACTACCGAATATACAACTTCACCTTCTTCTTCTTCTTCTTCTTCTTCTGAATCCAAACCCACGAGCTACTCTTCATTATTCTACCACTCCACTGGAGTTGTGTGTCAGTCAGTGCGGTTACATGCAATCGAATTATTGTCTTAGTCGGACTGAAATCGAATTATCCGTTTCATGTAAACACCTTAGTCGGACTATGTGCGGTCCGACTTCGGTCCGATTAACACCCCTGGATAGCTCGGTCCGATCCAGTTGATAATTCGACTCTCGCGGCATGTAACTCTGAATTCGATTAGGGACTGGACTTTGCGTCTTTGCGCATGCTCGAGATCCCGCCGCCCTCCCTCCCTCCCATGTCGTGACCCGGAAGTCAAAAGAGACGATAAATTAAATTCTCCGTGTACCTTCGGCGACGGCGTCTTCTCTCCGTTATCAACTCAGCCAATAGCGCCATTTGCATTCGCTGTACTCCTATTAACACCATGGAAGAATAGTAGAGGGATGTAGCTTCACCTCGCTCTCTGTTCGCCATCTTTCTCCAAATGTTGTTGTTGGTGGTGGTGACGAGGTCAAGCGGAAATGGCTGCATCACCACGAGTTGTAATGAAAACAGCGCCGCCTATCGTATCGGATATGACATGCTTTCAAAGGCCAATGATTCAAATTACTCACTGCCATGTATATTGGGATAACAGCTGATCCCCCAAAAGATAGCAGAGTCCGACTAAAGCAAGATTCGAATTATACCATCATGTAAACGCACTGAGTGGAAGATCCTCCACAACGATCCAGAGCCACGCCCCCTGTTCCAGAGCCACGCCCCCCGGGTGAAACCGTCGTCTCGCTTTAATCAAATTCCACCAACATTTGGTGTGTGTATATCTCTGTGTGTGTGTATCTCTGTGTGTGTATCTCTGTGTGTGTATCTGTGTGTGTGTATCTCTGTGTGTGTGTATCTGTGTGTGTATATCTGTGTGTGTGTATCTGTGTGTGTATCTCTGTGTGTGTATCTCTGTGTGTGTATCTGTGTGTATCTCTGTGTGTATCTCTGTGTGTGTATCTCTGTGTGTGTATCTGTGTGTGTGTGTGTGTATCTCTGTGTGTATCTCTGTGTGTGTATCTCTGTGTTTGTCTCTGTGTGTGTGTGTGTGTGTCTCTGTGTGTGTGTGTGTATCTCGGTGTGTGTATCTCTGTGTGTGTATCTGTGTGTGTGTCTGTGTGTTTGTCTCGGTGTGTGTGTGTGTGTGTCTCTGTGTGTTTGTGTGTGTGTGTGTCTGTGTGTGTGTGTGTCTCTGTGTGTGTATCTCTGTGTGTTTGTGTGTGTGTGTGTATGTGTGTGTCTCGGTGTGTGTGTCTGTGTGTCTCTTTGTGTGTGTGTGTGTGTGTGTCTCGGTGTGTGTCTCTGTGTGTCTGTCTCTGTGTGTGTGTGTCTGTGTGTGTCTCTGTGTGTTTGTGTGTGTGTGTCTCTGTGTGTGTATCTCTGTGTCTCTGTGTGTGTGTCTCCGTGTGTGTATCTCTGTGTATCTGTGTGTGTATCTCTGTGTGTTTGTGTGTGTGTGTGTCTCTGTGTGTGTCTCTCTGTGTGTTTGTGTGTGTTAGCCGTTCCCCTCCTCCAGATGATGGATCCCTCGTATTTTCACGGAGGCAGTTTTAGCACATTCTAGACTTTGCCTCCATTTCCAGCAGCTCGTTTATGCACACAACAATAACAATAACAACAATAACAACAATAACAATAACAAATAAAACACACTCGACCGTGTGCCGGGCTGCCAGGTGGCTCCTGAACGACGAGCTCCTCTTCAGTGTGACGGCTCCGCTTAGAGGAACCAGGACGGCTCCTGCTGGGGGGGGGGGGGGGGGTAGAGAGAGGCTGCACGTCATTCAGAGAGAGAGAGAGAGAGACATTGGGGATACTTGTCTTGTTCTTTTGACGGCAACTCTGCAATGCATCGCACCTCTTTGTCTGATACAGTGTGTGTGTGTACAGAGGCGTCCTGCACACACACACACACACACACACTGTTGTGTGTTCTCTGCTCATCAAATCATCTTTTGTCTCTTTGTTTTTGTTGTTTTAGGCGCCGTGTATCTGGAGGGGGGCCTCACGGAGTCCCGGCAGCTCTTCGGACGCCTGCTCTTCAAAACCGAGGTGACTGAGCCTGAAGTGACCTCTGACACTCTGTGGGTGTGTGTTCAGGGTGTGTGTGTGTGTGTTGTGGATTTTTCTTACTTCGATTTCTGGAGGACGTGATTTTTTTTTAAATTATTGAAAGAACTTATTTGTTTAACTTCCTGTTTTGAAAAGCTCTCAGAAACTGAGATCTCACATAATCTCTAAAATAAATAATATATATATATATATATATTTAAAAATCGGGGAAGATCTGGACGTCTTTTGTATATTTTGTGAACTGAAGCGAAGGTTGCGCAACATCGCGGTGTGCCAGGACACCTGCTCTTGTTTGCGTGTGTGTGTGTGTTTGTTGTGTGTGTGTGTGTGTGTGATCAGCAGGCATGAATAATTGAGTATTTGCATTTATCTTGGCGGGCGATGTTATGAGTCAATTATATAAACCGGCGGGCTGCGTTCCTATTGGCTGATGAGAGCGTTTGATCCACACCGGGAGTCTTTAAAGTCTTTAAAGGGGCGGAGCCAAAGCTTCAGGGCTCAAGCTACAACACTCACTAATTGGGGATCGTCCCAAAAAATCTATTAAATTCGACTGGATAGTTTTGCAAGGTCGAGGGAAATTATGCAAACGATACACAACTTTATTTCTTCAGTGACAGTAAATACAACAAAGATACCAACATATTTATATATATATATATAAATATATATTTCTTAATTTATATATATATATGTATACATTTTTAAATATATATATTTATATATTAAATATATATTGATATATATATATATTTATATATATTTATATATTTAGAAAATATATATATATATATTTTTTTTACAATATTTTTTATATGTGTGTGTGTGTTTCCACAAACCTGAAGAGTACCTGGTATCCCAGTTTAAAGCTTTTCATGATTACATGAAACATATTTTATTTAACAAACCTAGACAAAGCGCTCAGGCTCTCCGGCCGGCCGTGGTGCGTTCAAGTGCAACAAAACCCCCACGTCCTTGAGTTGCAGGTTTTATGAACCAGTAATCGGGTCGCGGTGGAGTGAAGGTCGCCTCCTCGTAAAGACTTCACAACGCCGGGGATTATTTTATTATTTAACTTCAAGGAGCCGGAGCGCGTGATACTGTATCACGATGGAGGGATGAGAGGAAGAGAGAGAGAGAAGAGCCCTGTTACATTCATCCTCCGTCGTCACGGCGACAGGGAGCAGCTCGGGGTTCAGGGTCTTACTCAAGGACGGTGCTGCTGACCTCTGACCTCCTTGAGGACCCTCGGGTGACTCCGTACACCGCCGGGCCCAATCGACTCGATCAATAATGGCGTCGCTGTCAATGATGGCGTCGTCGCCACATCGTGCGGTCGCCACATCGTGCGGTCGCCACATCGTGCGGTCGCCACATCGTGCCACACTCGACTTCTTCGTGCGGCCCCACTCTGCTGAAGGAGTTAGAGAGAAAGACTTCAAACTTTATTGAAGATCTTTTTTGGAGCGATTACAGACACGAGGATTGAAATAGTATCACTCCCCCCCCCCCCCCTCTCTCTCCCCCCCCCCCTCTCCTCCCCCCCCCTGAATCCTCCTCATGGCCGCTCTGTCATACCAGAGCTGAGAGAGGACAGATGGCCGCTCACCAGAAAGCAAAGCCAGACCCCAGCCGGGTGGTCTGGTGGGCACGGAGTGTGTGTGTGTGTGTGTGTGTGTGTGAGTGTCCGTGTGTGTGTGTTGTGTGTGTGTGTGAGTGAGTGTGTGTGTCCGTGTGTGTGTGTGAGTGTGTGTGTGTGTGTGTGAGTGAGTGTGTGTGTGTGTGTCCGTGTGTGTGAGTGAGTGAGTGTGTGTGTGTGTTGTGTGAGTGTGTGTGTGTGAGTGAGTGTGTGTGTGTGTGTGTGTGTGAGTGTGTGTGTCCGTGTGTGTGTGTGTGGACAGAGGGCGAGTCCGTCTGTATTCCAGCTCGACCACTTGAAACTGACGAGAGGAACAACGTATCAAACCCAGTTTCCTCTGAGTCGTTTACATTCTCTCTCTCTCCCTCCCTCTCTCTCTCCTTCTCTCTCTCTCTTCTTCTCTCCAACCTTCTCACTCTCTCCCCTCTCTCTCCTTCTCTCTCTCCCCTCTCTCCTTCTCACTCTCTTCCCTCTCTCCTTCTCTCTCTTCTTCCCTCTCCTTCTCTCTCTCCCCTCTCTCTTCTTCTCTCTCCAACCTTCTTTCTCTCTCCCTTCTCTCTCTCTCTCTCTCTCTCTCGCTCTCTCTCTCTCCACGACTGCGGAGGTTAAATTCAGACTTGAGTCCCAAAGACAAAAGCTTGTGTGGAGACCTTCGCCCGGAGACGCACCGGCCCCCGAGTTTGTATTTTTGTCTCCCCCCCCCCCCCTCCCCCGTCCCCTCGCTCTCTTTCTGTTATTCCCGTAGTAATCGGTGCTGCATTCATGGAGCGGCAACAGTTATTTTGGTCGCCCTCGTCGTGTCTCTCTCTCTCTCTCTCCACATATCACCTGTTACGACGGGGATGGAATACACACACACACACACACACACGCACACGAAGGAGCGAGTCTGGAGCAAACAATGGATGCTAATTTTTTGCTAATGATCTCATTGTGAAGGTTATTAAAGGAGAGAGAGAGAGCGTCGAGGCTGTTGTTAACGCAGGTTGCCGTGACAACAAGCGGCCATCTTTACCCCCTCCCCGGTGATTGCAGTGCTTAAAGAGGGAGAAGTGAAAAGGGCTTGATTTCAACTGACGTCGGTGGTTTTCTCTTTATATATATGTTTACATTTATTTATATATATTTATATACATTATTTGTATATGTATAATTTATATATAGATATTTTTTTATATGTATATATAATTGATATATTTTATTTATATATTATTTATATATTTGATATATATTTATATATTTGATATATATATATATATTAAATGTGTGTATATATATATATATATATATATAGAGAGATATATCTTTTATACATATTCATATATATTTATATATATAAATTTATATTATATCTTTTTAGGCCCAGATATGTTTTTCAGATGGATTGATTGATTGATTGATATATTTATTTGTCGTTTGCCAGAGTACAGGTACAAAAGCATCGAAATTACAAGAAAGGGTGGATGAAAGATTACAGCATAACATGAGGGAAGAAGAAGGCGAGAAAAAACACCAACCCCCCGACTATGCCCCGAGAGAGGGGTACAGTGTGGGAGCAGGAAAAAAACACCTTAGCACATAAGCACATACATTTAGACATAACTTGCAACGAGTAGGAAGGGGGGAGGGGAGGTAATCCAACAAATGGGTGATCTAAGCCCATCCATTGGGGGCAGAAGGTAACCAGCACCGACAAGCAGCCAGCCGGTCCGCGCCAACGCAGCGGCGCCCGCACAGCCCCGTCCGGTCACACTGGGGGGTAAAAAGCAGGCGAAGGCGTGGGATGGGGGGAGGGGGGTAGTGAATGCAATCAGTATTATTGAAAGTTCGTGTATGCGTGTTCTGGTATGTCGTCCTCCCCCAGGCCACAACAGACAAAGTTCTCAGTCCGCAAGATGGTCGTTGCCATGGAGATAGCCTTGAAAGGTCCTGGGAGAAAGACAACCACAGGTGTCTGTGGATAGGGGGAAGGGAATGAGAGAGTCTCGCTTCAGTGATCTTCGGGGGAGTTGTTGTTCCAGTCACGGCCTTGGGCCCGTCCTGGTAGAGGGAGCCGAAAGCAGATAAGATTGGGATTGTTTGGTCTTCCAGTAGCTGCAATTCAGTTTTGCGCACCCACTATTCCTCCAATTTCCTCCCGTTTGCCAATAGGATTTCAAATCGATCCAATTTCATTTGCAGAGCCGTCAGCTTCTCCACGATGTTGTCATTCTGACGGTTTAATGCCAAAGTCTGAGTGCCAACAACTCTGCCCAACGCGTCAATCATGTCGGGCAGCCTTAGGGGGCTTTTAACGGCTGTCACCGTTTCCTTAATTTTCCGATAAGCCAGGGCAGCGCCAAATCCAAACAGCAGAAATCCTGTAATCAAAGTTCCGAATATGTAGATGTCTTCTACGTCCTCCACGGAGAGTGGTGCTAGGCACAAGACCCGCCACTTCGCCCATCGTGCGTCCATCGTGTATCCAGCAACATTCGTCCCAGCAGGACAGGCAGGTTCCCCCGAACCCGAGCTTCTCGTCGAGAAGATGGTGTCAATTGCGTTTAAGGACCAGTTGATTACGTCCATGGTTTTTAGTTCGAAGAGCGATGCGGAGAGAGTCTCTCAAGTATAGAGACAGACAAGACATGACGAGAGAAGCCAAGCAGGGAGGGGAAGGTCATGGGGAGGAGAGGGGGAGAAAAGTGCGACTGGTTTCTGATTTGACAAGACGGGACATTTAAACCAGAATCCCCCCCCCCTTCCCAACCCCCCCTTCACCCACATTCCCAAAATTCCTACTGGCTCCCTTCATCAGCCATTAGTGGAGGATAAGAGCATTAATGAAAAGTAACGCGTGTGCTCATCCAGCGGCTGCTTCACACCTCCGCCCTCCTCCGCCCACTCTTCACCTCCGCCATACATCACGTGACTCCACCCGCGAGCTTCACCTTGAGAGGGAAGGCCCGGTCTCCCTCCTTCATGTCGCCGTCTCCCATCGACTCCGCCTCCGCTGCTTTGATGGATCGATCGACAGCCGGCTGCCCGGAGACCAATTTGTGAAGGAGCACCGGACCCCTGAGAGGGGGGGGGGGCACGGTGTCCCGATCAGGAGGGGGCGGAGCTCTCCACTCCCCCGGGGGTCAAAGGGCGGCTGAGTGAAGCCCCCTGCTGCTCCGAGGGAGATCAGAGGCTCACCTGAGGGTCCCAGTGACTGCCGACAGTAAATATACCTTCCTGCTGCTGGGAGAGAGGGAGGGAGAGAAGGAGAGAGGGAGGGGGGAGGAGAGAGAGGGAGGGAGAGAGAGAGAGAGAGAGGGGGGAGGAGAGAGAGGGAGGGAGAGAGGGGAGGAGAGAGGGAGGGGGAGAGAGAGGGGAGGAGAGAGAGGAGAAAGGAGAGAGAGGGGGGAGGAGAGAGAGGGAGGGGGGGAGGGAGAGAGAGATAATGAGAGGGAGGTAGAGAAAGAGGGGGAGAGAGGGAAAGGGGGAGAAGTAGACAGAGGGAAGAAGGGAGGGAGAGAGAGAGAGAGAAGTAGAGAGGTAGAGGGGGGAGATAGGGAAAGAGAGAGGGAGAGAGAGTTGGGAGGGAGGTAGAGAGAGGGAGAGGGAGAGAGGGAAATTGGGAGAAGTAAGGAGGGATGGAGGTAGAGAGAGTTGGGAGGATAGAAGAGAAGCGTTGTTGTTGTTATTGTTGTTGTTGTTGATCCTCTCGTGTCTGTTGGTTGTAGTTGAAGCGTTCTGTTCACCCCGAGCCTCCATCACGAGAGACACTCGTGGACTTCACCTCCTCTTCTCCTTCTTTTACAGTATTTTGGGGGTTCCATTGTTTATCTATTTATAGAAAAAAAATGTGTTACGGCAATTTGCCTTTTTTGTATTCACAAGCTAATGATATATTATATTATATTTATATATATATATTTTTTCTCCAATATGTTAATATAGATATATATATATTAATATATATATTAAAATTATACTATATGTATTATATATAATGTATATATATTCTATAAATATGTTATATATATTTTATACATATTTCATATACATATAATATCGGGGCTCCTCCTCGGCTGCAGTCGCCGGGCGAAGAGTCGGAAAAGACGAGAAGGAAACATTCGCTCCAACGTATTGACCGCCGTCATGAATTTTTCATCGCTGCTCAAGGCGATGAGCGCTGCCAGCTGGGTGGGTTGAGATGAGGCGCTCCATTTGTTGCCGCTGACCCCCCCCCCCCCCCCCCCACCGTGGGCCAGCGCCGCATTTTTAAAGGTTTATCTCCTTGAACCTCCTTAAACACCTGAGTGATACTGTACTTTAGAGAGGCTCCAGCCCGCCACGGCTCACCCGACATTAGACCCCAGGCCCAAGACCGCTTCTTACTCCCGTTGTCCTTGGAAACGACTTGAGAGCCACAGCTTCTGCTACACCCCCCCCCCCCTTCCCTCTTCCTCTGCTGTCTATTTTTTAACCTCTCTTCTTCCCCGCCCCTCCATCCCGTGCGGTAACCTCAGAGCAGAAACGTGTTGATCCTCCACAGAGCTTTCTCCTCGGGCAAAGGAGGGGGGGGTGGGGGTCAATGTGCTTCTCCAGAGACCACACACACCTCTCACAGCCTCAAACCTCCCCCTCGCGCCACACCCAGCGCACCCCACTCCCCAGTGGGTGGTCGATATTTATAGAGACCTCTGAGTCTGGGAGTGAGACGTCGGCATTATGAAACGCTAATGAACACGCAGATACAATTGAATATATATGTTTAGTTAAAATATATATTTGTTTAAAAATATTTATTTATTTAAAATATATTTATTTATTCATTTAAAATATATATATGGATATTTAAAATATATTTATGTGGATGTATTTAAAATATATTTATATATAATATATATTTATATATAATATATATTAAAAATATATGTATATATATATATTAAAAATATAAAAATATTTATATACATATATATTTATTTAAAATATATTCAGATATATTTATTTAAAATATTCAGATTTATTTGTAGTATATTCATAAATATATATGTATTTAAAAAAACAATATATATATATATATATATATATGAACCTTTTTTATACGTATTCCTAGATGTGTCCAGAAACAGGACTCCAAATAAATGCTAACGCAGCTCGATATCTGATTATTATTTAAAAAGGCATAATTGAAAATATGTCAATGTTGTGTTTACAGCTTGTTTCCCACAAGTGACCAATAAATAAATAAATACATCAATAAATAAACGACTGGATCTTTCTGGAACACGTTAACCAGTGACATGAATAGTTAACCAGAATGCTCTTTGCTCTCTAGGTGTCTCCAGCTTTCATCACATTCACTTTCAGAAATATAAGTAGATAGTTTTAAATACTCAGTATTTAGTTTGAACTTCTGAGAAGTTGAAGGAATTTCTTGTTTTTTGGTACTTTATTTAACTTTTGTGTCTTATTTTGAAAAACGACATTGTGTCGTGTTTTTAAATTAACTTGAATGATATTGTTTTTTATTTCTGCTCATGTTTGTTTTTAATTGACTGTAAATAATAAAGGCTATAAATGTTGACATCAGAGAAGTGATGACATAACTAAAGACACGTTTAAATACTTAAACATGCACCGAATACGTAAACATGTTGAGTTTAAAGTTCTCTTTGATACTTATATCATTCAATATTTTTTTTATTTTATATTTCGAGTCACTTTTATAGTAGTTTATAGTTTGTGCTGTTATTGCATTGTTAGAACATATCTTTAACATATATATTCCCCCCCCCCCCCTCTCTGCAGGGCTTACAGGAGGTCTGGCTCAACTACCCCCCCCACCCCCTGCAGGTCGGTTCACACACGTCTTATTCTTGATGTTTATTTTGGGCTATATAAAGTATATAAATATGCGGGGACATGTACATATATGTGTTTATGCATGTGTGTTTGTGTGTGTGTGTACATAAACATATCATGTGTCATGCTCCACACTCCACCTGCATGTGTGTGTTTTTTCTATTATTCCTGGAGAGCTGCACAGCGTGGGGGGGTGGGGGGGGTGGAGCCCCCGGGTTCAGGGGGGGGGGGGGGTACCTCCTCCTCCTCCCTGCTCCAGGAGGAGTCACATCTCCTCTCAGGTGACATGGAGCCTCTCGAGACGCTCCGTGACCTTTCTGCTGCTGAGATGATGTCATCACAACGTTCAAATCTGATGAGGATTAACTAGGTGGCAATACCTCCTCCTCCTCCTCCTCTTGCTCCTCCTTCTCCTCCTCCTCCACATCCTTCTTATTCTCTTCCTCCTCGTTCTTCTCTCCCTGGCGAGCTCTGAACTCCGTCACATGTGTGTATACATACAAGTATACACACATGTATACACACATGTATACACACATGTATACACACAAGTATACACACATGTATACACACAAGTATACACACATGTATACACACAAGTATACATACATGTATACATACAAGTATACACACATGTATACACACATGTATACACACAAGTATACACACATGTATACACACAAGTATACATACATGTATACATACAAGTATACACCGATGTATACACACATGTATACACACAAGTATACACACAAAAAACAACTTCAGTAAAGTATCGGACATATAAAGATATATGTATATATATATATATAAATGTATGTAACTATTTTCATATCAATGTATGTAAATATTTTTATATAAATATGTAAATATTTTTATATAAATGTATTTAAATATTTTTAGATATATTTCTTTATTTATATATTTTTATACATGTGTATACATATTTCTTCATATATATATATATACATATATATATATCACAAATAATGCATACAAACAACTCTTTCAGAAAAGTATGGGACATACTGTAAATATATATATATAAATATACATTTACATATACATATACATGTGTCTATATAGTATAGAGAGGATCTCAGTGGGTCGGGGTTCTGGTTTCTGTCTGTGGTCCATGCAGAGACGGTTAGTTTAGTGAAGCCCCGATAAGGAAACACACTTCCTCCCAGCACGTCTACCACCTCACCGAGCCGAAGACCCCAAATAAAGAAGAGTCTTTCAACCCTCGTCATCGTCTCTGGGCCCCGGGAGCCTGTGATGCACCAGCAGAGATATGAACTGACCGCTCGAATCATTAGGTTCTCGAGTGAGAGGAGGAGGGGGGGGGGGGGCTGTTTGACTTGAAACGTAATGACTAAGAGATTCCATCTGCTGCACATCATTCCGAGGTTGTTTTCTCCTGAGCAGGAACATGAACTCTAAACAGGCCCCGGAGCAACAAGAGCGGAGCTTCATCTGGAGGGAGTCGTGCAGAGTGGAGCTCCTTATTAGAGGAGCTTTGATTCGCTTCTTATTTTGTTTGTCATACATTTATACAAATACTTGCAACGTATCAGACATGTACATATATTTATTTATTTATTTAAATATTCTTATACATGTGTTTTTATTTATATATATATATATATACACGTATATATATATTTTATAAATATTATTATTCATACATATATATATATATATTTTAATACATATTTATAAATATACATATTTATATATAAATATATATATATATCACAAATAATGCCTTAAAAACATATATATATATATGTTATATATAGATGTCACAAATAATGCAGACAAAACCACTCTGGACATATATATATAAATATATATATATAAATATAGAACAGACTCACACGATGTCTCACATTCAAGTGGTTCCGAAAGGTCGAGGTCTCTGTGACCTCTTGACCCCCCAGTGATGTCATGGTGTGTGTCCATGTTGCGTAACCGATGATGTCATGGTGTGTTGCGTAACGGGTGATGTCATGGCGCGTTACGTAACGGGTGATGTCATGGCGTGTTGCGTAACGGGTGATGTCATGGCGCGTTACGTAACGGGTGATGCCGCGGCGTTGCGTAACGGGTGATGTCATGGCGTGTTGCGTAACGGGTGATGTCATGGCGCGTTACGTAACGGGTGATGTCATGGCGTGTTGCGTAACGGGTGATGTCATGGCGCGTTGTGTAACGGGTGATGTCATGGCGCGTTGCGTAACGGGTGATGCCGCGGCGCTGCGTAACGGGTGATGTCATGGCGGCGTTGCGTAACGGGTGATGCCATGGCGGTTGCGTAACGGGTGATGTCATGGCGTGTTGCGTAACGGGTGATGCCGCGGCGTGTTGCGTAACGGGTGATGTCATGGCGTGTTGCGTAACGGGTGATGTCATGGCGTGTTGCGTAACGGGTGATGTCATGGCGTGTTGCGTAACGGGTGATGTCATGGCGTGTTGCGTAACGGGTGATGTCATGGC
>NC_079403.1:3137326-3144826 GCF_029220125.1 Pseudoliparis swirei
TGAGGAGACGGCGTGGAAAAGAGGAGGCGGAGCCTTGACCCCGTTTAGATGGCGAGGTGGAGACCGGAGGCGGCCATCAGACGGCTGGAATGGAGAGCCGGAGGCGCCGAGCTCCCTATCTCCTCTCACAGAGGAGGAGCAGGGGGTTGCAGGAAGGGGGGGGGGAATGAGGGGGGGGGGATCTCATTTCAAGTTGTCTATCTGTGAAATGAATCTGTTGCTGTGCAGCTTAGAGAAGCTCGTGTTGATATAGTTTGCCCATTAAGTTGAGTCTAGGAAGACCTGTCAATCACATTAAGCCCCGCCCCTAAAGCGCCACCTGCTTCATGGTCTGTTGACTCTACAGACCATAAAGTATAAATGATGACATCATGCTGTATAGAAGAAGACTTGAAACTAGAGACTGAGACATAAACTCATGTTTACTGAGGGAATACATCAAGAGAAGCAGAGTCACAATATAGACTTCTATACAACCAGAGGAGTCACCCCCTGGTGGTCAGGAGAGAGAATGCAGCTTCAACACATGAAGCAGATACTTCTATACAACCAGACGAGCCCCCTGGTGGTCAGGAGAGAGAATGCATCTTCAACACATGAAGCAGATACTTCTATACAACCAGAGGAGTCGCCCCCTGGTGGTCAGGAGAGAGAATGCAGCTCTAACACATGAAGCATAGACTTCTATACAACCAGAGGAGTCGTCCCCTGGTGGTCAGGAGAGAGAATGCAGCTCTAACACATGAAGCATATGCTTCTATACAACCAGAGGAGTCGCCCCCTGGTGGTCAGGAGAGAGAATGCAGCTTTAACACATGAAGCATAGACTTCTATACAACCAGAGGAGCCCCCTGGTGGTCAGGAGAGAGAATGCAGCTTTAACACATGAAGCATAGACTTCTATACAACCAGAGGAGCCCCCTGGTGGTCAGGAGAGAGAATGCAGCTTCAACACATGAAGCAGAGACTTCTATACAACCAGAGGAGTCGCCCCCTGGTGGTCAGGAGAGAGAATGCAGCTTTAACACATGAAGCATAGACTTCTATACAACCAGAGGAGCCCCCTGGTGGTCAGGAGAGAGAATGCAGCTTTAACACATGAAGCATAGACTTCTATACAACCAGAGGAGCCCCCTGGTGGTCAGGAGAGAGAATGCAGCTTCAACACATGAAGCAGAGACTTCTATACAACCAGAGGAGTCGCCCCCTGGTGGTCAGGAGAGATAATGCAGCTTTAACACATGAAGCACAGCCTTCTCCCCTCTTTGGGCCGCTGAAGGTGAGATCAAAGAGCTCGGCTCCACACTTTACTGCAATTTCCCGCCTCACGCAGCTTCATTGTGCCTCCTCCACGGTGGAGTGAATAAGGGATGAGGCTCTTTGTGTCCCCCCCTCCTCCTCCTCCTCCTGCTCCTCCTCATCAAGAACTACACCCTTCTCCTCCTCCTCTACATCTTTCTCTCATCTTCTGACGTTCCCCTCCTGCGAGCAGCTCATATATATCGATGGAGATGTGCTGATGTGTGTGTGTGTGTGTGTGTGTGTGTGTGTGTGTGTGTGTGTGTGTGTGTGTATGCATGTTTACCACCCTGCCTGTAGAGAGGTACCCCCCCCCCCCCCCTGCTGGTCTCTGCTTGTGTTTAATTGATGATCTCAGTGATGGAGAGAGGCTGACGGTCAGATCACTGACACCCGAGGAAAAGTTGTTCTGTAGCCTTCTTCTTCTTCTTCTTGTTCTTATTCTTGTTCTTGTTCTTCTTCTTGTTCTTCTTCTTGTTCTTCTTCTTCTTCGTTATATAAAAGTCGAGGGCTTCCTTTCATGCCATGTGACTGTATAACATCATATAATAAGAGTGAGCTCCACATATCACTCACTCTCTAACCAACATGTTCATTTGTGTACCTCCCTCTCTCCCTTCATCCTCTCTCCCTCCATCCTCTCTCCCTCCATCCTCGCTCCCTCTCTCCCTCCATCCTCTCTCCCTCTCTCCCTCTCTCCCTCCATCCTCTCTCCTCTCGTCCAGGGGCCACAACCAGAGGATGGAGTTCCTGGGCGACTCCATCATGCAGCTGGTGGCCACGGAGTACCTCTTCATCCACTTCCCCGACCACCACGAGGGACACCTCACGGTAACACACACACGCACACACACACACACACACGCACACACACACACACACACAGACACACACACACACGACAGGCTCCTCTCCATCTCCACCTGTGTTCCTTCTGAAGCTCAGAATCCTCCGTCACCTGGAATGAAGTCACAGCTGCGCTTTTGTGTTTGTGTGGGCGAGTTCGTTCCTTCACTCCTTCCTGTCACTCTTTTGAATATCTGAGTGCCCGCCAGGTATCCGCCCCCCCCCCCCCATCACACACACACACACACACACACACACACACACACACACACACGCACACGCTGCCTCTGCATGTTCGCTGTACTCTGATGGGTATTTCCATGAGACTAAATTGCTTGCCGGTTTTCAATAGCGCGTCTTTGTCGACGTCGAGCTGTCAAGAAAATGAAGACGTGTGTGTGTGTGTGTGTGTGTGTGCGTGTGAGAGAGTGTGTGTGTGCGTGCGTGTGTGTGTGTGTCGTAACACAGGTACAAAGCAGAGCGATCTCACTTTGAACTCACGAGTCTTCGCTCTGACAGCGTCAGGCGGCATCGCAGCGAGTCGTCTTCATTCCTACATCAGCACTACAGCTCCTCAGAAGACGGAGCACTCGAAGCGAGGGGGGGGGGGGAAGGGAGGGGAGAGGGGGGAGGGGGGGTGAAAGAGGGAGGGGGGGTGAACCAGAACGAGAAGGAGGCCCGTGACGTCATTTGTTTAAAAGCTTCCAGTGAGAGCTGTAGCGTGTGTGTGTGTGTGTGTGTGACTGTGTGTGTGTGTGTGTTTAAGGAGGGCACATCGCAGCAAGACAGATCCCAGTCGTACTGCGGTGGTTATATTTAACATGTTTTCCTCTTAGGCCCTGAACGCACCGCGCCGGTCGTTCATGTCAATATGAAACATGAAACACGGGTCGAGTTCTTCTGTGTGTGTGTTTTTGTTTTTGTTGTTTTTCCGTTTAGTTTCTGACGGGTAAAAAACATGTGAAGTTTTTTTTGTTTAGACATATTAAAATAAAACATAAACAAAAATGTCAAACATAATAATAATAATAATAAAACAGGGCAACATTATAGATATATATTATATATATACATACACATATATACAAATATATATATATATACATACAGACATACACACATATATACAAAAATATATACACATATATACATGTATATATATACACATATAAATACACATATATATATATATGTGGGTGTGTATTTATATATATATATACACATGTATTACATAACATTTTACTCCTTGTTTATTGATGTTTTCTCTAATAATAATAACATTTACTCTGCTTTAACGTTTTCCGTCAGCGATTAATTATTCCACGTGTTTTTTAGTTTGTGTATTTCTGTTTATTTTCCGCGTGCCGTGTTTTGAGAATCGTGGGAACATTCCTGTGGTTTTTCATATGATGTATTTGTTGTTTATTGATGTATTCCCCCCCCCCCCCCAGCTCCTGCGCAGCTCGCTGGTGAACAACCGCACGCAGGCCAAGGTGGCGGAGGAGCTGGGCATGCAGGACTTCGCCATCACCAACGACAAAACCAAGAGGCCCGTCGCCCTGCGCACCAAGACGCTGGCCGACCTGCTGGAGTGTACGTGCTCCACCCTCATCCAACCTACACCACCCTCAAACAAATGTGCTCCACCCTCATCCAACTTACACCACCCTCATACAAACTACACGCCAAACACTTGTAATATATATATATAAATATATATGTATTTATATATAAATATATTTATTATATATATGTACATATATTTATTTATATATATGTACATTTATATATATGTATACATATATTTATTTATATTTATATATGTATATAGATATATTTATTTATATACATGTATTTATTCATATATATGTATATATATATATTTTTAGATATCTAGATTTATTTATTTATATATATCTATATGTGTAGAGATATATTTATATATATATATTTGTATAGATATATTTGGATGTATGAATAGAAATTTATTTATTTTAAGATATATAGATATTTATAAATATATTTATTTGAATATATATATTTATAAATATATGTATATATGTATAGATATATTTATTTATATATATATATATATATATATATATTTCTTTGTGTACATCTCCCACATCCCTGGGATTGAGAGCCTCCTCTTTCTCCTCGTCTCTTTTTTTCCGTCCATGGCGTCCGTCTCTCCAGATGAGCATCACGGAGCAGCGTTATTGATTTCTTTGTTCCCTTTGTGTTGGATGTCAAATCTCTTTCTCTGCTGAAGATGCTCTCTCCTTATACGACTGCAGCAGTTAGTGATGATTTTGTCTTCTTTTCATTCCCCCCCCCTGCGGCTAAAGCTGCCACAACTAATACGCTGCTCCTGGTGCTCGACCACCTTGAAATATTTTCAGAGCAGCATGAGCCGTAAAATGAAATATGTTTTGGTGGAATAAATGTCCGGGTGAAAGACATTTTGCAGGTGGAGGGGACGGTGACGGGAGGGGGGGGTGTTCTTCCTCCGTCCGGGCTCGGGGAGATTTAAGGATGTCACACACATTTAGAGCGTTGGAGAGACAAAAGGACATCAATAACAATAAAATCAAGACTTGAGGTTGAGGAGTGTTGAACATGCGTGTTTTATCCTCATGTGACCTTATAACCACACGTGTGTGCACGGCCTCCCAGACCCATCAGGAGGCATGACAGTATTAGACGTGCAGCTACAGATACCTGCTTATTCTCTTTTATATTAATGTGTATACATGTATACATTTATATCTATTTATTTATATAGATATATTTATATTTATTCATATTTCTGTATATATATATATTTATTTATATATTCTATGTATAGATATATATATATATAGAGAGAGATTTATGTATATGTATGTACATCTATATGTATATATATATTTATATATATGTGTAGATATATACTTATATGTTTATATATATATTTATATATGAATATATATATATAATTATATATATATATATATATATATGTACATATATATATATATATATATATTTATATATATGTACATGTGTATATGTGTGTATATTTATTGATTTATATATACATCTATTTATAATATTTATTTATGTGTATATCTATTTTATATATATATATATGTGTGTTTATATTTCTTTATATATGTATATATATATATGTATATATTTATGTATATATTTATATATATATATATATTTATACATATACATGTGTATGTATATATATATATATATTTATGTATATATTTATACATATACATGTGTATGTATATATGTATATTTATATACATATATATATATATATTTATATATATATTTATACATTTATCGAGAGCATTTTAATTATTGATGTTGTAAAGAGAGTTTCGACATACTTCAGCTCTCGGCTGAGCTGGAAGTTGCGCAACGTCTCCCGATATAAAACAGACGTCTTTTTATTAATATGGCGCCAGGGTGTGAAAATCAAATAAATGTAATTAGAGACAAAATGATGTCATTTTTTCATTTAAACTATTGAAACCAGCATGCATGAGTTTATTTATTTCTTAAATTTTTTTGGGGGGGGGGGGATGAGACCCGATGTCATCTTCATTAGGCCAACCAGAGCGCGAGCAGCGACAGGGACTGGAATACATCCCTGTGTGGGGGGGGGGGGGGGGCTTGAAGTGCTGGAACAGAAAAAGAAAGAAAAGAAAAGGAGGAGAACCTCCGGAGCCGTCGTCTCCGAATGTTCACGTTAACATCCGCTGAGCCGAAGACGAAGGCAGGACCTCCTCCGTCCCTCCATCCCTTCATCTTTCTGTTTGTCTCTTATTCTGCAGCTTTCATCGCCGCCCTCTACATCGACAAGGACCTGGAGTACGTGCACACCTTCATGAACGTCTGCTTCTTCCCCCGGCTGAAGGTGAGCCCCCCCCCCCCGATCAATGAGGCGCTCAGTCCTCGTAGAGAAAGAACCAGGCGGGGGGGGGGGGGAGATGAGTAGGAGGGAGCTAATGGGCTGCGCCCTAATGACCCGCCGGCATCGACGCCAGAAAAGAAAAGGCCTGAAGCGGTCGCTCGCCGGTCGAACGGCCTCTCGCTTCGCCGGCTTCATTTGATCTCTTATTTTCGGGAACTGCCGTCGGGGCGAGAATCGCTCGTGGCTGAATGGAGCGAGCTTCTCTCGAGACGTGCCCGCGGCCAGATGGATCGACCCGACGCACACGACCCTTCAGGAGGTCGCGGTCAAGTAGAAATGTCCCGTTTCTATCAATGAAGATCACATTTATGAATCATAAACTCTCTCCATAGTCAATGTGTAGATGACTATTCTCTTGGTTTAGTGAAGTCTCTCCAGAGGTGTGTAGAGGCCCATCTCCATGTTCTACTGGTACATTGTGTTATCGCCTTAGAAGACTAGCGGAGGGGGAGAAAACCCTCGAAGACCCTATTTATGTGAGCGCAGCTGAAAACAGTTATGCTGCTGAGAGAAGCTATAAAACTGGCCTTCCTTTGAGCGGCAAGTCACTGAACGGGGCGAGTACCCCGCCCTCTCCTTGTGGAGCTGCTGCCCCCCCCCCCCGCCCCCCTTTTTTCTCCTCGTGAAATAAAGTACCGAGAAAAATCTAGTTAGAAACCGGCCTCATGCTCTGCTCTAGGATCCGGGGGGTGTAGAGGCCCCCTAGATAGAGGAAGAAGGGAAGTAGAGAGCGAGAGGAGGAGAGGAGGAGGAGGAGGAGGAGGAGAGGAGGAAGCAGAAGCGCTCTTTGTGGAGAGTTAAGCAGACGGTCCTGGATTCAAAGTCCTCCTCGGCTCCACGATGAGACGCCCCTCATGGAGGGAGAGCTTTGAGAAGCCCCCTGGACACGGGAACACCGGGAACACCGGCTCTGTCTCAAGGAGACGGGAGGACTGGTACTCAGAGAGAGAGGGGGGGAGGGAGGGAGGGGGGGGGGGAGAGGAGAGAGAGAAGGGCTGGGGTAAAGGGGACGGGGTCTTTGGGAGAGAGAGAGGGAGGGAGAGAGAGAGAGAGAGAACAGAAGTCCTTCCCCATTGAGAGTCTTTCATGTGTCCTGCTCTCCGTCTCCAGGAGTTCATCCTGAACCAGGACTGGAACGACCCAAAGTCTCAGCTGCAGCAGTGCTGCCTGACCCTGAGGACGGAGGGCAAGGAGCCCGACATCCCCCTGTACAAGTACGACACACACACGCACACAAACTAAATATATATATATATATAAATACATATATAAATATAAATATATAGAAATACATAATATATAAATAAATATATGCAATACGCAATATGTATATGAATATATATATACATATATATAAAAAATAATAATACACATATATAAGT
>NC_079403.1:3149826-3152326 GCF_029220125.1 Pseudoliparis swirei
TATTATATTTTGTGTATTTCATTATTGTTTTGTGTGTATTTAATTTTTTTGTGTATTTCATAATTTGTTGTGTTATTATTAATATGATGTGTATATTTAGTTATTATTTTGCGTGTATTTTATTATTTTGTGTTTCATTATTATTTTGTGTGTTTTATTTCTATTTTGTGTGTATTTTATAATTTTATGTATTTCTTTTTTTATTTTGTGTATTTTATTTTTATTTTGTGTGTATTTTAAAACATAAATCACCTGTGAGGACGGTGGGTTTCTGGCTCCGCCCACTTTAATTATCCAGGTGATTAGAGGGAGAGCGCCCCCCCCCCATGAAGAACACACCACACAGAAGATTTGTAAAGATATTTAATTGTCATATAAATATTCAGTACAAAATATCACATTTTACAAAGCAGGTCGATGGGCGGGGCCTAAGTGTGGGGGGAGGGGGGTTCTATACACTGACACAACGCCACGGCTCAACACCACACGGTCACCAACATCGTCTACCGGGTTCACGTGGCGGCAACACCGAACACAGCGAGGACGCCGCCGGGGGGGGGAGGAGGAGAAGAAGAAGAAGGAGAGATGGCGGCGCAGTCTTCTTCCTCTCTTGGTGGACCGGAGGAGGAGGAGGAGGAGGAAGTCGTTCCGGTGAGTTCCAACAGTCTGAAACTGTCTCACCAACAAACGCTCTTGTTACCGATTTTCAAAATAAAGGTCAAAGTCTCTTTTTAGTCTTAAAGCTTGTTTCAGCCTCAAGCCACGCCCACCTTCTCTATTTAAAAAAACAAACTTTTCCCGGGGGGGGGGGAGTAAATTAATATTTGCTTTGCAAACACCCTGTGTGTGTTCTGTGTGTTTGACCTTCTGTTTGACCTTCTCTCTGAGAGACGAGGACACGCCTCCGGGTCCTAAGAGCCTCATTGGACGCCGCTCCAAAGGTCATGTGCCCCTTGATAAGCCACGCCCCCCCCCTCAGGAAATCAGTTCCAACACTACGAACGGCTACAGTAATGAGGAGGAGGAGGAGGAGGATTCTCTTCATCCAACAAGTTTAAGGAAAACTCTTTAATATATTTATTTTCTTCGTGTAATGTGATGACATCTGAAAGGTGATTTGGGTTGTTGTTGTTTTCTTGTGAGAATCTGACCCCAAATAAAAAATCATGTCTCCAGACGTCCGCTTTGTTTGTTTGTTTGTTTTTATAATTTTAAGGCAATTTTTTGGGGGAAGATTTTGTCAATTTCTAAGCTTATTTATGCTTCTTGTGGCTCTGAAGATCTCAATTATTAACACACCGATTCTATTTAATTTTCAAGGAAAGAAAAATATTTTATGATTTAATGTCGACGGTAAAGTTTCACCGACTTTTAATCTGACGCTCAAAGAGCCGCGAGAAATAATAATAAGAATGAAAAAGTCTTCATTAGATTACAGGATCTAATAGAAGAGAGAGAGGAACACGTCTTCTCTCTGTGTGTGTGTGTGTTTAATTTATCAGAAGAAGAAAGATAATAATTCTGAAGACATTCGGCTCAATACCTTAATATCTGGTGTTCGTCTCACCTCAAAAAGGTAAAAAAATCAGACACAACAACAACAACAACAACAAATGACCAACTGGTGTTTTTTCTCATTGTTTGTTTTCGGCCTAATCAAGACTCCAGATACCTAAGTCGATTCAATATCGTGAAGGAGAAGGAGAAGAAGAAGGAGAAGAAGGAGAAGAAGAAGGAGAAGAAGGAGAAGAAGAAGGAGGAGAAAAAGGAGACGAAGAAGGAGAAGGAGAAGGAGACGAAGAAGGAGAAGAAGAAGTAGGAGAAGGAGACGAAGAAGAAGAAGGAGAAGAGGAAGAAGAAGAAAAAGAAGAAGAAGAGCGGTTAATGTGAAAATTCGGACGATAGAAGAAAATAAAAGAGCCCCCCCCCCCCCCACACACACACACTGAACAGCGTATTGCATCACGTACACAAGCAACGATAGAAGTCACAATATGCAGCATGTTTGTTTGTTGATGTCCCGTAAACACTGAAGACCCAACGGAGCGTTTCTATTGGTCCTCGGAACTTTGGAAGGAAAAAATAAAATCAAATAAAAATAAAGACAAAGAAATATTTGAGTCTTTTTTCACACACGAATCAACACAACTACCACAGCGTTCACACGAGGTTCTGCCTCTGGCCACCAGGGGGCGACGAGCTCGTGGATAAACGTCCTTTTCCCACCATTTAGTTTTTCTTTACGCCACTCAGCGCGCCGCGCTCTGCCCGACGAGAAAAACAAACAAGTGTTTTCTTTTGAACGTGCTTTTGCTTCTCGTTACGAGTCCCCGCCCCCCCCGCCGTACATGTCCGCCAGCTTCTTGAACCGCGGCCCCCACTCGCTCAGGTAGTCGTAGTCCTGCTCGCCGCCGCTGCTCGCCGTCCCCAGCGAGCTGAGGGACTCGGCCGCGGAGCCGGCGCCCTCGTAGGCGTACGTGGCCAGCGAGTCGTACGGCGG
>NC_079403.1:3157326-3159826 GCF_029220125.1 Pseudoliparis swirei
ATATATATATATATTTACATATATAAATATATATTTATATATATATATATATATATATATATATTTATATATACATATATATATATATATAAATATATATATTTATATAAATATGTATATATATATGACTTTCTAGGAGCCCTTGAGCTTCTCAAACATCACTTTTGTCTTTAAACAGCCAATCGGGGATCAAGTGAAGCCCCGCCCACGTCCTGGAGCCCCGCCCACTGGATGCCGCCTCAGTCTTTCTAGAGTTGCTTCTCCATCCAAAACTCTGGAGGGAGGTGTCTTCTTCACTCTTCCTCAGCCTTCCTCACTCTTCCTCACCCTTCTTCACTCTTCCTTACTCTTCTTCACTCTTCCTCACTCTTCCTCACTCGTCAAACTGATGCTGCTCGTCCTCACTGAAGGAGGTTTCCCGTTTACACGCAGCCCTAAAACGCACCGCGGAGAGCTCGTAAAGATAGAATACTGTCTCAGTGACCTGATGCCAGGAGGCCCCCGGGCTCCTCCTCCTCCTCCTCCCTCGTTCTCCTCCTTATCTTCCTCCTCCCTCTTTCTCCTTCTCCTCCGCTTCCTCCTCCTCCTTCTACCCCTCTTCTTCCTCCTTCTCCTCTTCCTCCTGCTCTTCCTTCCCCCTTCTCCTCCCCTCCTCCCCCTCCTCCTTCTCCTCTTCCTCCACTTCCTCTTCTTCCTCCTCCTCTACCTCCTCCACTTCCTCCTCTTCCTCCCCCACTTCCTCCTCTACCTCCTCCACCTCCTGTCCCTGCTGATTCTCCAGCATCGACCACATTAAAGTGTCTTTATATCATCGTATTCCCCCCACCCTCTCCTCCTCCTCCTCCTCCTCCTCCTCCTCCTCCTCCCTCCTAAATGCCACAGGGTATCTACCTCCTCCATGATGGGGTGATAAAAAAGAGAATGATATCACATTTGACACCAGCGATAAAGCGATGGAACTTCAACCTTGAGAGTCGAGTCCCTCAGTGCGTCGTAAAGGAAGGAGGAGAAGAAGAAGAAGTCTTGGAGGCGGAGTCACGCCCCCCCCCCCCTCCCATTACTCCTCCTCTTTTAAACCTCCTTTAATAGAACGCGCGCTCCTCGAACCCTCCGGTACCTGACGAGGCTGTTCTTGTCGTCGGGGTCGGCGGCGCTGACGGAGCCGACGGCGGCGTGGCGGGCGGCGTCCTCTCTGACCTCCATGACGTAGCTGGAGCGCTCGAACACCGGCGGCTCGTCCACGTCCTCCACGGCGACCTTGACGGTGGCCTCGTCCCTGAAGGGGCCGGCGGAGTAGAAGCGTGAGTTGACGTGGGCGTTCTCCACCTGGATGCGGAGGCTGTACTGCCGCTTCCTCTCGAAGTCCAGAGGCTGCGGGACACACGTGTATTCAAAGTGTTCATCTTTCTGACTCCCCTTGAACGCATCATGACCGTTGCTCTTGTCAGAGCAGGAAAACAAAGACTAAAATCACCAGATTTATGGAAAACATTAAATTCTGGATTTATATATATATATATATATATATATATATATATACAGGACTGTCTCAGAAAATTAGAATATTGTGATGAAGTTCTTTATTTTCTGTAATGCATAAAAACAAAAATGTCATGCATTCTGGATTCATTACAAATCAACTGAAATATTGCAAGCCTTTTATTCTTTTAATATTGCTGATTATGGCTTACAGCTTAAGAAAACTCAAATATCCTATCTCTAAATATTAGAATATCATGAAAAGTATACTAGTAGGGTATTAAACAAATCACTTGAATTGTCTAATTAACTCGAAACACCTGCAAGGGTTTCCTGAGCCTTGACAAACACTCAGCTGTTATAAATCTTTTTTTTTACTTGGTCTGAGGAAATATTAAAATTTTATGAGATAGGATTTTAGAGTTTTCTTAAGCTGTAAGCCATAATCAGCAATATTAAAAGAATGAAAGGCTTGCAATATTTCAGTTGATTTGTAATGAATCCAGAATGCATGACATTTTTGTTTTTTTAATTGCATTACAGAAAATAAAGAACTTTATCACAATATTCTAATTTTCTGAGACAGTCCTGTATATATATACACTTCCGGGAAACAGGACCCGGGGAACCGGACCCTGACAGCGTCAAACCCTGCCGGGTGTTTACTTCAAGTGAGCGCGTTGAACCCAGAACTTTAAACACACCACGACGTCTGTTCTGTGTCGTTCCTCCGCCTCGCACCAGAAGAAGTTCCCACAGGGACTACTTTGTTGGCCCCGTGATATTCACTTTAATAAAAACCCTCATCTGCATGCAGCCCATCTCACGAGGACTCGTCCACAGCGCCCGGCCCGCGGGTCGGATGGTTTTCATCTTTTTATTATTGATTAATAAAAACGGCGATGGCTTCCAGAGCGTCGGCTAACGAGGGCGTGAGGCGTTCAAGGACACCGACAAGGACGCCGATGGACACGCGCCGCTGCAGACATCAGGCCTGATGTCCATCGGACATCTTTATGAC
>NC_079403.1:3179826-3182326 GCF_029220125.1 Pseudoliparis swirei
CCGGCGTGTCTGCTCGTGCATCGGGCGGAGCAACAACAAAAAGTCCCCTTTACCTTCCGCCCCGCATCACCGACACGTCGCCCTCTGCTTCTCTGTGAATATGGAGGAGCAGACGGGAGGAAGGAGGCGGACTGCCGCGGCTTGACACTCACAGGAGTGCAACAACTCCAACGACACCGGAAGTAAACAAAGTTGCGTTAATTGCGCTAAAATATTTTAGTGCGTTAATCGCGGCCAAATTAATCGCGTAGATTAACGCGTTAACGCTGACAGCCCTAATATATATATGAGATATGAATGTTATGAGCCCAAAATGAGGGAGTTAGATGTTCCGATGTTTGTGGGACGTCCTCAACAAGTGGATATTTCTTCCGTGGTGGATGGCAGGAAATGCTCACGGTTTCCATGGAGTAAAACCATGGAGATAAGCCCCGCCCCCTCTCAGGCTCGAATGACGCCAATAAACCACAAATAGTTCAGTGTCACAAGAAGCCAGACGTCGGAAGACGAAGCGCTTCGTTAATGAGAAGCCGAAGTTCTGGACATTAAGTCTCGTCCAGACGTTTGTTTCCCCGATACGACAAAACAGAAACATTTCAGTCGGGAAGTAATACGATCAAAGAAATAAACAAACGAGATTACCGACCCGACCAGACCGACATCTGCCCCTGGCCGAAAGTCCTTTGAGGACAACAGCACATATCTATCTATATACAGTATATATATAGATATATATATATATATTTATATATATAAATATATATATTATATTATATATATACCTATATATATATATTATATTATATATATATATATTTATATATATAGTATATTATATATATATATATATTATATATATATATATTATATTATATATATATATCTGGACTCATTCTTTACCTTCCCGACGTACTGCATGTCCGTCCCGGTGTACTCCTCCAGCAGGAAGAACTGGTTCCACATCCAGCCGCGCTTGGAGCGTCGGAGCGGCGCCCCGTTGGCGTCCTGTCCCGTCAGCCCCCCCGCCGGCACCGGCGCCGCCCCCCTCCGCCCCCCGGTGGCGCTGGTCCTCCGCAGGGCCCTGAGCCCGTGGGCCGGGGAGCCCAGGTGGACCACGGCCCACAGCGCCATCACCAAGAAGATGTTCCTT
Source organism: Pseudoliparis swirei (assembly GCF_029220125.1). Lineage (NCBI taxonomy): Eukaryota > Metazoa > Chordata > Actinopteri > Perciformes > Liparidae > Pseudoliparis > Pseudoliparis swirei. The sequence continues at coordinate 3,180,977 of NC_079403.1, forward strand.
CTATCCATGGCCAACGCCAACGCACACGCCAACGCCGCCGCCTTCTGTCTTCTTCCCCCAGCGCCCCTCCCCCCCCCCCCCGTCTCCCACCACCACTTAGGTGTCCCCGGTGGTTCCTGGTCAGAGCGTCGGGTCGGTCCACATGCTGTAGTCTGGGCTGCTCGGGGCTCACAGCACCTGGAACATGGACAGAGAAAAGAAGGAGGGTCAACACCTGGAGAGGAGGCGGAGCTTAGGTAGCGAGAGGGGAGCGCTTGTTTCGTCTCCCAGAACCGGGGTTTGGAAACAAACAATTTTGATCGATATGCATTTTAACTTTAACTTCAACATGCGGGATACAAAGTGTTCTTTCTAAAAATGCTCGTTAAATTAAATCGAGATATTATTGACCCAAAAAATAATCCCGATTATTTTCCGTTTTCTTTTTAAAGTGATCTCACTCCTGGTGAAAACCAGACGCACACACACACACACACACACACACACACACACACACACACACAGCTCGTTTTAGGTCCCTACTGGGACACTAGTCCCCATGGGTCTGTGTGCTGTCAAGTCCCCACCGGCATAGAGGTTCAAGAGCACACACACACACACCCGTCCTCATAAGCCTCTGATATACATGCATGTGCACGGGGCATGGAGGTACGCTGACTGTCAGTCTGCTGATGGATAGATACCGGATAAACATCACACAGCGGGGGGGGGGGGGGGGGCATTATCTGCATTAAAGCCCCTGAATCCACATCTAATGGAGTACGAGGCCCGAACAATACGCCTGGGCACACTTTGTTATCGGACCCGACGGAGACCCGATGGAGGCCCGATGGAGATCCGATGGAGACCCGATAGAGGCCCGATGGAGACCCGATAGAGACCCGATGGAGACCCAATAGAGGCCCGATAGAGGCCCGATGGAGACCCGATGGAGACCCGATAGAGGCCCGATAGAGGCCCGATGGAGACCCGATAGAGACCCGATAGAGGCCCGATAGAGGCCCGATGGAGACCCGATGGAGGCCCGATGGAGGCCCGATAGAGACCCGATGGAGGCCCGATGGAGACCCGATGGAGACCCGATGGAGACCCGATGGAGACCCGATAGAGACCCGATAGAGACCCGATGGAGACCCGATGGAGGCCCGATGGAGGCCCGATGGAGACCCGATGGAGACCCGATAGAGGCCCGATGGAGACCCGATGGAGACCCGATGGAGGCCCGATGGAGGCCCGATGGAGACCCGATGGAGACCTGATGGAGGCCCGATGGAGGCCCGATGGAGGCCCGGGGGCCATGTTTATTACCCGGGTCAGAGGTACTCAACAAAATGACTGTTTGCAAGAAGA
>NC_079403.1:3189826-3192326 GCF_029220125.1 Pseudoliparis swirei
CTTATTCTCCTCCTCCTCCACCTTCTTCTTCCCCTTCTCCTCCACCTTCTTCTTATTCTCTTCCTCCTCCTCCTCCACCTTCTTATTCTCCTCCTCCTCTTCTTATATATGAACTACTAAACAATGACATCATGCTAACCTGTTGCTAGTCATCAGTAGCAATGAGCTAACGGGGTAATGTGTGTTATTGCCGGTAATGAACAAGCTCCAGTTGATCCAACAAAAGCTACCGGAATGGGTTTTGGGGGGGGGGGTGAATTATTTCGGGAGGCGAGCTTATCGCTGCTCCCCTCTTTCTATTTCACACTCGGCTATCGACTGTTTCCACCCACAGATTCTAATAATCGCCGAGCTGCCAATCGAAAGACGGCGGCGAGCGTTATCTAGAGAAACCTGCTCGCTGTCCCCAAAAACCAAGACCCCAACAAAAAATGTTATATATATATACACATATATATATATGTGTATATATATATACATATTTATATATATATGTATATATATGTGTAGATATGTATATATAACTACATATTTATATATATATATTTTTAAATTTCATATATAAACATGTAATATATGTGTATATATATGTAAATATTTATATATATAAATATATATATACAGTATGTATATAGAAAATATGTATATATAAACATATATATAATTATATAATTATATATATATATATATATTAGGCCTGTCAGCGTTAACGCATTAATCTATACGATTAATTTGGCCGCGTTAACGCACTAAAATATTTTAACGCTATTAATCAACTTTGTTTACTTCCGGTGTTCGTTGAAGTTTTTACACTCAAACCGAGTGTCAAACCGCGGCAGTATGGTTTAACACTGTTTCCGTTTTTAAAACAATTATTTCTCCGCGAAAATAAGGAGCATAAATCAGTTTAACTCGTGGATGAATCAGTCGGGTTTCCTCCTGCTCCTCCTTCCTCCCGTCTCCCCCTCTGATACACAGAGGAACCGAGGGGCGACTTGTCGGGTGACGCGGCGCGGAAAGAACTCGTCACACGAAACCTTCACCGTGATTGGTCAATCCGTTTGTCTGTCAACATTTTTGGAAAAAAACAACCAATGAACACTCAGTAAATCACAAAGGACCTCCCACCTCACGGGTGAGGCTCTATAGCAGCCTGTCAGTCAGAGAGCAGAGAAAACGGCACCAGGACAACTGAGCCTCATTGAATAGAGCTGAGATTGTTCTGGAATGTTAGATGTATAACACGCGGGGGTGTGTCATATGCAAACGCCTTTAAAAGGTGAATTTACATGTTTTTGTAAAATGTATAAAATGAGCCCAGCCTCCAGAGGGTGAACGTGTCAGTCAGTTACCAAGGCCACTGGTTCTGCTGCTGTTCAGTGTTAAAGATGACAGGACCAATGGGGTCTCAATATACTTCTTTTTTTTTACTAATCTGATGTTTCACTGAAGAAACAATTTATCATCCACAATATTAAATACCTCGCTGGCACTTTATAGGTAGGAGCCTCTTTGAAAACACAGCTCTGTGTGAAGTTTGGTCTTTAAAAAGAATGAACTTTTAACTTTTAACTTTTAATCGCGATTAATGAATTTCAAAATGTGCAATTAATTAGTTAATTTTTTTTAATCGATTGACAGCCCTAATGTATATATACAGGACTGTCTCAGAAAATTAGAATATTGTGATAAAGTTCTTTATTTTCTGTAATGCAATTAAAAAAACAAAAATGTCATGCATTCTGGATTCATTACAAATCAACTGAAATATTGCAAGCCTTTTATTCTTATAATATTGCTGATTATGGCTTACAGCTTAAGAAAACTCTAAAATCCTATCTCATAAAATTTTAATATTTCCTCAGACCAAGTAAAAAAAAAGATTTATAACAGCTGAGTGTTTGTCAAGGCTCAGGAAACCCTTGCAGGTGTTTCGAGTTAATTAGACAATTCAAGTGATTTGTTTAATACCCTACTAGTATACTTTTTCATGATATTCTAATATTTAGAGATAGGATATTTGAGTTTTCTTAAGCTGTAAGCCATAATCAGCAATATTAAAAGAATAAAAGGCTTGCAATATTTCAGTTGATTTGTAATGAATCCAGAATGCATGACATTTTTGTTTTTTTAATTGCATTACAGAAAATAAAGAACTTCATCACAATATTCTAATTTTCTGAGACAGTCCTGTATATATATATATATTGGTATTTTTCCTTCCTCTACTCACATGAAACTCCGATGCCTTAAAGAAGTAAAACATCAGTTAATAGCAAAGGTGAAGACGGCCAACGGGGGGGGGGGGGGGGTTGAGATCGATCCTGAGCCTGGAAATGGACATTTTTAACACGATTGCCAGGCCGGACCCCGACTCTCTTGAGGACTGCCTCAAATCCAACTATATGCTACACTCCCAATTTACAAAAAAAGAAGGGAGGCGAGCCCCCCGCCCCCCCCCCTTTCCATCTACATTCCCAATGCCGCCGTTCTCTTGGGT
>NC_079403.1:3194826-3274826 GCF_029220125.1 Pseudoliparis swirei
CTTCGTGATCTCTCCCTCTCTCTATCTCTCTTTCCTTTTGCTTTTACATAAAAAAGCATATCAGAAGTCAGATGTTGTAGCCCCCCCCCCTCCTCCTCCTCCTCTCCTCTTTTCTTCCAGCCCTTCATGCACTTGCTACGTCCTCCATGCTCTTATTAACTGGCTGTCATGTTCACCCCCCCCCTCCTCCCCTCCCCCACACTCCCCTCCTCCTCCTCCTCCTCCTCCTCCTCCCCACTCGACAGTGTTTAGTGTTTAGTGTTTCCTCCACTTACTGCAGCCAGAGTTAAGCCTCTGGGCTTTACATCTCTCACTCTCTCACTCTCTAGTTGTGAAGATATCTCAACCTAAGAGACTTATATAAATGTCAGAGTTTGAGGAGAAGAAGAAGAGGAAGAATAAGAAGATTAGGAAGAAGGAGAAGAAGAAGACGATGAAGTGGAAGAAGGAGAAGAAGAAGAAGAAGAAGAAGGCGGTGGTGGTCAGACTACAGTATTCAACATTGGCAGCAGTGTAGCCTTATTCTGTTTTTAAATAATGTGTATTCCTCACAGAAACCTGTCAGTCTGTCTTTACAGATATCACCTGCAAATGAGAGACATGCTTATAATACCAGACAGGCACTAAATGGTCACTTTACTTTTCCTCTACCAAGAACTAATGCACTAAAGAAACTAGAACGGGCACTCGGTAGAGCGCATACCTTCGCATATCACAAGATTGGGCATTGAATTATGAACATGTTGGCATTAGTTGCCAATTGGAAAAAAATGTATCGTGCTATGGTAAAAAAAAGATTTTGACCTTTCCATGACCTTGACCTTGACCTTTGACCCGATTGATCCCAAAATCTTATAAAATGGTCCCCGGATAATAACCAATCATCCCACCAAATTCCATGTGATTCAAGAAGATTTGACCTGTTCATGACCTTTGACCTTGACCTTTGACCCGATCGATCCCAAAATCTAATCAACTGGTCCCCGGATAATAAACAATCATCCCACCAAATTGCATGCGATTCGGTTCAATACTTTTTGAGTTTTGCGAATAACACGCATACAAATAAATAAATAAATAAATAAATACACGGTGATCAAAACATAACCTTCCGGCATTTTCAATGCGAAGGTAATCGGTAATGTACAGAGCCGTTGCATCCTGGGATGTGCTCCCCTCATATGTGACTCGAACAAGAAATACATGCGATTTCAAAAGGAAACTTAAGGCAACAATAATCGGAAAGGAAATTATAGTAGATTAGGTTATTATTTTAGGTATTTAAGGTATTTAGGTATTATTATTTTACTTTTAATGTAAATGTTGTTTTCTAAGTCTAAGTGTTTTTGTGAAAATTTATCACGCTGTACTGCATTTTATGTATTTGTATTGTATTGTAATGTTTTTTGCCTGGACCCCAGGAAGAATAGTCTCCACTAAGGTGTAGACTAATTTAATAAACTAAACTACCCCCCCCCTCCTATGCCCCCCCTATGCTACCCCCCCCCCCCCCCCGCCAGACATGAGTGATGTCATCAAACTGTCTAAGAAGCTGGACTCCTCTTCATCACCATCACTGCTCCTCCTCCTCGTCTTCGTCCTGCTCGGTGTAACGGTTCTCCTCCCGCACGAAGCGGAGGGGATGATTACCTATTGTTAGGAGGGGGGGGGGGCTGCTCCATGTGTGTGTGTGTGTGTGGGGGGGGGGCTGCTCCATGTGTGTGTGTGTGGGGGGGGGGCTGCTCCATGTATGTGTGTGTGGGGTGTGTGTGTGTGTGGGGGGGGGGGGCGTCTGCTCCTCACCACTCAATTACAAGGTGTTTAATAAAAGTCAAATTCAACCTGAGATTAAGGTCGACCTTCAGAGGGGAGGTGTCGCCCCCCCCCCTCCCTCGGGGTCCTCGAGGCTGCTGTCCGTTAATAGGCGTCTCTGAAGGGAGCCTGTCTCATTAGTATGGACCCGGTTATTAAGTTGTCCGTTGTGCCTGCTGGAAATCTGTGATGGTCACCAGACGCCTCGGGCCATGTAACTGTAGCAGGAAGGGAGGGGGAGGAGGAGGAGGGGGGGGGAGGAGGAGGAGGAGGGGAGGAGGAGGAGGAGGAGGGGAGGAGGAGGAGGAGGAGGAGAAGGAGGGGAGGAGAGGAGGAGGAGGAGGAGGAGGGGGAGGAGAGGAGGAGGAGGACGAGAAGAAGAAGAAGAAGAGGAGGAGGATGAGAAGAAGAAGGAGGAGGAGGAGGAGGCTGTGGACATTCCCCTCGGGGAAGAAGACATGCGCTCCTGGTGCAGCCGGCGGCCGCTGAGATGTGATTTTTTGATCAGCTCCAGATGCGGAGGAGGAGGAGGAGGAAGAAGAGGAGGAGGAGAGAAGGACTAGAAGAAGAAGAATGCGACTTGTGACGGGCGGGAAACATCGGGACTGACGGATAAGCACAATCAGCTCGGGTCAGCGGCCATCGGCGTCTGCCCCCCCCCCACACACACACACACACACACACACACACACACACACACACACACACACACACTCACACACACACACTCACACACACACACACACACACACTCACACACACACACACACACACACACACACACACACACACTCACACACACACACACTCACACACACACACACACACACACACACACACACACACACACACACACACACACACACAGCTCGCCGTGCACAGCCTTTTCAATATTCAGAGGCTGCGCTGCAGGACTTTGATCATTCTCAGATTCTCCTCTTTCATCTCTGAACTTCAAACCCGGAGCTGGAAATAAATAAATAAATAAATAAAGAAGGCAGCACCCGGTTCTGGTTCTGACCGTCTCTGTCCTGCACTTTGAGTTTTGCCCATGCAAATTAAAAAGTGCATTATAAATATAATCTATTATTATTATTATTATTATTATAAACAAGTAGAGGAAGAGGAGTGTTCCAATGACAAACTCTTCTTCTTCTTCATTTATTGTTCACACAGACAGCGTGCTTGCCCTCCGTAAGCCACGCCCCTCCACTCCTCCGCTCCCTCCAGGCGCGTGACCTCGGGGCTCACATTGAGCCGGTGCAACGTGTACGGGACCGCCCCCCCCCTGTATAGCCCCGCCCCCTGCATGAGTCGGCGAGCTCATTAAATATGCACAGCCACGTCACTGATATCATCTGATACGTCAATAACGCTGGAGGACATGTTGTTTTTGACACACTTGGGGTCAAGTCCGAGGGTGTGCCCCCCGCCAACATGAAACAACAACAACAACAACAACAACAACATCAACAACAGGCAAGGCAGCAGAGCATCGCTGTGCCGCTGATAGAGCATCACGCGCCTCTATCAGGGCATGATGGCCCCCCGCGGTCCCGCCACTGGCTGCAGCGAGATGTGTGTGTGGGGGGGGGGGGGGGGGAGAGAGAGAGAGAGAGAGAGAAGTAACTCTCCCCCGGCGATGAGGTTCAGTGGGTGCGCAGAATAGTGATAAAAAGGTCTCGTTCGCGCAGTGACTAAATAAGGTGCGTCTTTAATTTTTTTTTTTTGGAGCGCCGGGTCCGCATGCTGGATCGCATCACTTTGTGTGTGTGTGTGAGTGTGAGAGTGTGTGTGTGTGTGTGTGTTGGCGCGGCGGGGCAGAACGTACTGCGTCGCGCATGACCTGCACCGGGAAGGAGAAGGAGGAGAAGAGGAGGAGGAGGAGAGGAGGGGGAGGGAAGGAGGGGGAGGGAGGTCGTTTCTGCATCGACACATGATGGAGATTTACGCACGGACAACATCATGCAAAAGTTGATGAGCACCGCTGGCAATCGAAACCCCATCTCCCTCTCCATACGGAGGTTTATGCATATATGTATATGGATATATATATATATATATAACTCTAACAGACTGATCCGCGGAGCTCCGACCAGCCGCCAGCGGCAGTGACTTCGCTCCGCGGGAGGAGAGCTGCGCTCTTACATAAGCAACTGTTTTCGCATCGGTCATTTGTGCGCGCGAGCGTCACCCAGAGTCACCCAGAATAACCCAGAATAACACAGAATAACACAGAATAACCCAGAATAACCCGACCCGGACATCTTCACCATGCTCCGCGCCTCGGACATGAAGTTCGGGATAAAGATCCCGCTCACCTGATAATGAAGTTTATTCTCGGGAGGAGATTAGTTTGGGCTTTTCTTCTTTCTTCTTCTTCTTTCTTATTCTTCTTCTTCTTCTTCTTCTTCTTCTTCTCTCTCTTCTTCTCCTTGCTCCGCGCGTCGTATCCGTTCCGTGCAGCTCGCGCCGGCCGTCGGTCCTCCTCCGCCGCGCGTCTCGGTGGCGCTGCGCCGCTCCTCGCTGTGGATGTCAGGGAGGCTGAAGGGCTGAGGGGACTCACCCCTCCCATTGGCTGCCATTCACGAGTCCCCCAGCAGAACGCGGCGTGGAAAAAAAGAGAAGGGGGAGGAGAGAAAAAAAGACACACACAAACACACACACACACACACAAACACTCACACACGCGTACTCACGCACACGCGCGCGCGCAGGACCGATTAAAACAAAAGGAAGGTCGAGGCTGCGTTTCAAATGCGATGTTCAAGTTTAATAAAAAGAGTCAAGTTTTGTTGTTTTTGTACGTGTGTGTGTGTGTGTGCGCTCCCGTTGACATTTGCATAATCCATGATAGTTGCAAAGTCAGAGGTTGCCTGTGGGTTTGCATCCAGATAAACGGTTATTTTGGTGAACGCCTCCAGATTTGTGATTACGCAACGGCTAATTACATTTAGGAGGCTGTGTGTATGAAGTTAAAATCGATAAATACTAAATATAAACACAAAAAATCGACCAGCAACGCTCATGCAAATGAGCTCATGTAACTGTCCTCAGCTGCTGGGACACGAGGCTGCGTTTAACTATACAGTTCACCTTATGAACTAATTAATAATAGCCACTCACGTAGCGTCGCTCACGTAGCGTCACTCACGTAGCGCCACTCACGTAGCGCCACTCACGTAGCGCCACTCACGTAGCGTCACTCACGTAGCGTCACACTCACGTAGCGTCACACTCACGTAGGGTCACTCACGTAGCGTCACTCACGTAGCGTCGCTCACATAGCGTCACTCACGTAGCGTCACTCACGTAGCGTCACTCACGTAGCGTCACTCACGTAGCATCACTACGGTAGCGTCACTCACGTAGCGCCACTCACGTAGCGTCACTCACGTAGCGTCACTCACGTAGCGTCACACTCACGTAGCATCACTCACGTAGCGTCACTCACGTAGCGTCACTCACGTAGCGTCACTCACGTAGCGTCACTCACGTAGCGTCACTCACGTAGCGTCACTCACGTAGCGTCACTCACGTAGCGTCACTCACGTAGCGCCACTCACGTCGCGTCACTACCGTCGCGTCACTACGGTAGCATCACACTCACATAGCGTCACTACGGTAGCATCACTCACGTAGCGTCACCACGTAGCGTCACACCACGTAGCATCACCACGTAGCGTCACTCACGTAGCGCCACTCACGTCGCGTCACTACCGTCGCGTCACTACGGTAGCATCACACTCACATAGCGTCACTCACGTAGCGTCACTCACGTGGCGCCACCACGTAGCGCACACCACGTGGCATCACTCACGTAGCGTCACACTCACGTAGCGTCACTCACGTAGCGTCACTCACGTAGCGTCACACTCACGTAGCATCACTCACGTAGCGTCACTCACGTAGCGTCACTCACGTAGCGTCACTACGGTAGCATCACACTCACGTAGCATCACTACGGTAGCATCACACTCACGTAGCATCACTACGGTAGCATCACACTCACGTAGCGTCACTACGGTAGCATCACACTCACGTAGCATCACTACGGTAGCATCACACTCACGTAGCATCACTACGGTAGCATCACAAGTGTCACACTTACTTAGCGTCACTCACGTAGATATTTATACTTTTAAGTACGTGAACCAAATGATCGAAGCACAGTCGCCACCGATCCTTTAGCTCGCGGTTACGCTCTTATTCTGAAAGGGCGCCTAGCTCGCCCTCTGCCGCCCCTCCGCCGTGCGAGCGGAGGCCTCCTCCGTGCCGGAGCTGCTCACGGTGTCAGAGTCTGTCAGGAGTCGGTAATGCGGGGAATCTGATGACGGAGCGGGCCTGAAAACTGAGTTCTTTTTTTGAGAGTAATCAAACTAATGCAGCTTTTAAAAGGCTTCATCCGGGCCGAGCAGATTACGCCCCGTAAACTGTTACATTTGATCTGTTGCTGTCGGCGTCGCCGTCCGCACGCCGCCTGCTTTCTCCCTTAAAGCGACAGGTCGGTGACTACGGTCAAATTAAATGTGGGTCACATTTGCTCAAAGTCCCGACGGGTAAACCTTCCTCGGGTTCCTCTACGTCCTTTTTCGAGAGTCGCTCGAACGCAGCTGTCTAAAAATATCAAACATAAGACATTTTTTAAAAATTACTCTATGTTTTTTTTTTTACTGCGGCGTTTAGCTGAAACACAGGAGCGTTGGCTCCGGTCAGTGGGCGGAGCTTAGAGCTTTAAGAAGCAGTTAGTGCTGCGTTGGTGACTCCTCGCGCTCTGATTGGTTGTTTCTCTTCGGGCGCGATAGAATCTTTGCAAATGTCGCAACAATTCAATCATGTTCTTTGTTATTGTTGTTGTTGTTGGTATTGTTGTAACGCACAATAATGATTATAACTTTGACATTAGTTAAAGCTCACGGCAATGCAAAGAAATCGTGTTCAAAGGGTTTAAGGTGGGCGATGTTTTACCTTTATGATACGTGTAACATCATTTGGTGGATTACACAGAAAGCAGATTCAAATAATATGTTGTTTACGATCTAAATAAAGTACGTAGCCACGATGCTAACCATTCGGCGGTATCTTATTATGAGATATTTCCATTATGATTACAAGTAAATAAAAGTATTTATAATTTTTTGGGGTTAACGAGATAATTAAGTCGTGATCGCGATGTCGGAACAACATTTATAAAAACAAATTTAATCCACGTTAGCTGCGCTAACTGCGCTTCTGTATTAATTTGTGAACACCGTGATATTATTTTTGGTCTTTGGGTATCGAACGTAGTAAAATAATCCGTCATTCATCGTTTGTATCTCATCGTTTTAAAAAACACGGACGTCACATTTACAAAAAAATAAATAAATGTAGTGGACATAAAAAAATGTAGAAAATGAAGACGGAAGGCGTGTGACGGGTTCGTGGATTCACTTCTTTCCTCCTTTTTTCACAAGTAAACAACGTATTTATAATTTTTTGGGGTTAACGAGATAATTAAGTCGTGATCGCGTTTTTTAAATTGTATCCACGTTAGCCGTGCTAACAGCGCTTACGTATGAATTTGTGAACACCGTGTTATTATTTCAGAGCTTTAGGTATCGGAACGTAGTAAAATAATCATGTCTCACATTCGTCATTCGTATCTCATCGTTTTAAAATCGACCAAAAATAAATGTAGTGGACATAAAAAATGTACAATGTAAAGACGGAAGGCGTTTTACGGGTTCGTGGATCCCCCCCCCTCCCCTCCCCCCCCACGTCGTGCACGCCTCGCCGCCCGTGCAGCGCGGTGTGTCCCGATGACCACCGGCTGCTGCTGACTTTAATCCCTGGACGCCTCCCAGCGCCCACTCCACCTGTCCTCTCCACCCAGCATCAAACCCGCGAGCCGAGGGGACGTCTGCGTCTGGCGGTCCGCCGGAGAAGAGAGAGAATTAAACCGCTGCCCTTGAACGCATCGCCACCGCCGCCGCCGCCGCTCAGCGGGCTCGTACGCTCGGTATTTTGGCGGCAGTTCATTTAACAGCCCGGCCCCGTAAAACGTAAATGTCATATATTCAAACGCGTCGTGCAGTTCCTACACGCCCTGCTCTCTGCATCTTCTTTAAAAACGTTTATTTGTACACATTTTATTATATTAATGTCTTGTAAAGGACAGTTATTCATCCTTGTGCTTGTGTTACTTTTTACAGAGGAGTGACAGTAATGGGGCTCAGAGTTAGACAGGTGGTGGTGGTGGGGGGGGGGGGCACTCCTCTAATGCCCGACAGCTCGGGGTAGTTCAGGGATTCGACAAGAGGAAGAGGAGGTCCAACGTATCCGATCTGAGGCCTCTGCCTTCTGACAGTGAATTCCCCATCGTTAGAAATTCAGTGTTAAAGTATATCGACTCTTTCAGAGTTATTACAACACTAGTCAGAGTATGTGTGTAAATATTCAGAGTTAATTCACTAGTTTTAAAAATTCAAGTGCAAGTATTTTGACTATCTCAGAGTTATTACAACACTAGCCAGAGTAAATAGCCCCAGTGTTAAAAATTCAGTGTTAAAGTATATTAACTCTTTCAGAGTTATTACAACACTTGCATGAGTATGGGTGTAAATATTCAGCGTTAATTCACTAGTTTTGAAAAATTGAAGTGCAAGTATTTAGACTCTTTTAGAGTTATTACAACACTAGTCAGAGTATGGGTCTAACTATTCAGAGTTAATTCACCAGTGTTCAAAAATTAGTGTTAAATTGAATTGACTCTTTCAGATTTATTACAACTAGAGCCACTGTTCACTGTTACTCTGTTTGGCTCCGCCCCCTCCTTCTCCTTTCAAATCGAGTTCCATCAGCTGTTATTGTTTCTGTTTGGTTGAACTCATCACAGATTGTGATTTATCTTAAATATGGAGTCTAAGTTGGAAATTAATAGAATTTCCATAGAAATTATGTGTAATGTGCTTTAATAAACATGTAAGAGGTCATTGGTTCCTGGTGAGCCAATAGGAGTTCTTTAAGGAGAATCAGGTGACAGAGAGATAGTTTCATTCATATCAAACATATGGAGTCCTTCCCTTTATCAGCGGGCTGCATGTGCTTTTAAAACACGACTAAATAGTTTCATTTTGTCGGGGACTATTTTACGCGGCGTTTTTATACACATGTGTTTCCCCCGTGTGAAATACACGTCCACGATAACGACGTTTTAATGGAAGGATATCGACCTCTGGAAACGCGAGCTGTCGTTGGGATCGTTTCAGGGGGTCGTGTGTTCTCTTTACAACACGATTAAAGACGTATTCATCACCGTTATTTTAAAGATTAAGTGGACTTATTTTATTGCGCGTCTGAAGTTACGGCCCCCCCCCCTCCAAAATGAAATCGATAGGTCTTCTTTTAGACACACACAGACCTATAAACAATCCCAGAAAGATGGAAGAGATCGATACGCTACAGGAAAGAGGAGGAGGAGTGGAGGAGTGGAGGAATGGAGGAGTGGAGGGGTGGAGGGGTCAGGTGGTTCTGTCGGGAGGAGAGAGATACGTTTTTATCAACGTAGTTTCACAAACTGCCAGGAGAGAGACAACAACACACAAAACAAAATGTCTGCCTCTCAACTCTGTTGGTTACCATGGCGACGCTGTCCACACCGAGGAGAGGTGGTGGTTTTGTGTAATCATCCCTGGAGGCGGAGCTTCAACCGGCCTCCAGAGGAACAGCTGACGGTCACAAGTTGTTCCTGGTTACGTGTCACGGAAAATCAGTTTGACTTCCAACGCTTTGAGGGTCTGACATTTATATTAGACATGGCTCCTCCTCCTCCTTCTTCTCCTCCTCCTCCTTCTTCTTCTTCTCCTCCTCCTCCTTCTTTTCCTCCTCCTCCTCCTCCTTCTTATTCTCCTCCTCCTCCTCCTCCTCCTCCTCCTTCTTCTTCTTCTCCTTTTTCTTCTCCTCCTTCTCCTTCTTCTCCTCCTCCTTCTTCTCCTTCTTCTTCTCCTTCTTCTCCTCCTCCTTCTTCTCCTTCTTCTTCTTCTTCTTCTTCTTCTTCTTCTCCTTCTTCTTCTCCTTCTTCTACTTCTTCTTCTTCTTCTTCCTTCTCTTCTTCTTCTTCTCTCTTCTTCTTCTCCTTCTTCTTCTTCTCTCTTCTTCTTCTTCTTCCTTCTTCTCCTTCTCTTCTTCTCATCTTCTTCTTCTTCTTCTCCTCTCCTTCTTCTTCTCCTTCTCTCTTCTTCCTTCTTCTTCTCTTCTTCTTCTTCTTCTTCTTCTTGTTCTACTTCTTCTCTTTCTCCTTCTCCTTTTTCTTCTTCTCCTTTCTCCTTCTTCTTCTCCTCCTTCTTCTTCTCTTTCTTCTTCTTCTCCTCTTTCTCCTTCTTCTTCTCCTCCTCTCTCTCCTTCTCTCCTTCTTCTCTCTCCTTCTTCTCCTCCTTCTTCTTCTTCTTCTCCTCCTTCTTCTTCTTCTTCTCCTTCTTCTCCTCCTTCTTCTCCTCCTTCTTCTTCTCCTTCTTCTCCTCCTTCTTCTTCTCCTCCTTCTCCTTCTTCTTCTCCTTCTTCTTCTCCTCCTTCTTCTCCTCCTCCTTCTTCTTCTCCTTCTCCTTCTTCTTCTCCTCCTTCTTCTCCTTCTTCTCCTCCTTCTTCTTCTTCTTCTCCTCCTCCTCCTCCTCCTTCTCCTTCTTCTTCTTCTTCTTCTTCTTCTTCTTCTTCTTCTCCTCGTCTTCCTCGCCGTGTCGGTTGCCGGCCGACTCACGACTTCCTGTGTCGCGCTGTGTGAATGTCGCCTCATTAACGTGAGTTAACCGGAGAGACGGCGTCCGCGCTGCGGCGTGGACACACGGCCGACACGGGCGCACCGACCACGTCGCCTATCACAGTTAGTGCCGTGTGCAAAGAGTGTGTCTCGGCCTCGGAGTCTAATTGGCCTCAGTGTACGCGGAGGGGCCCGAGCCGGGGCCCCATTAAAACACTTTATTTATGTTTATTTATTTATAATATGGAGGCACTGTACTCAAAATGAGATTACACAACAACTCCTCAGTCATTATATATATATATATAAATATATATATATTTATATATATATTTATAGAAGTACAAGAAGAAGATGAAGAAGAAAAAGGAAGGAGAAGAAGAAGAAAAGATATATACTTTATTAATCCCCAAGGGGAAATTAGTTCTCTGCATTTAACCCATCCTTAGTTATTAAGGAGCAGTGGGCTGCGGTGATGCGCCCGGGAAGCAACTGGGGGTTCAGTGCCTTGCTCAAGGACACTTCGACTTGCAACTAATGGGGAGAGCGGGGATCGAACCCACAACCTTGCGGTTGCAGGACGGCCCCCTTACCCCACTGAGCTACAGCTGCCCCGAAGGAGGAGGAGGAGGAGAAGAAGAAGAAGGAGGAGAAGAAGAAGAAGGAGGAGGAGAAGAAGAAGACAAAGAAGAAGAAGAAGAAGATGAAAAAGAAGAAGGAGGAGGAGAAGAAGAAGAAGACGGAGAAGAAGAAGAAGAAGACAAAGAAGAAGACGTAAAATAAGAAGGAGAAGAAGATGAAAAAGAAGAAGAAGGAGGAGGAGAAGGAGGAGAAGCAGGAAAAGGAGGGGAAGGAGAAGTAGAAGAAGAAGGAGGAGGAGAAGGAGTAAAAGAAGAAGAAGGAGGAGGAAAAGGAGGAGGAGAAGAAGGAGGAGAAGAAGGAGAATGAGAACTTCAGTAAAGTGTGTTAAACATTCAGAGTAATTTCCTCGGGGAGTTTATATTTTTATATTTGGTGACTCTGTGACATCGTGTCTCTATTATTAGCCTGCAACCTCAGCTCTGAGTCGGCAAAACAAAAGCCCTGTTACCTCGTACCCCTCCCCCCACACACACACACACACACACACACACACACACACACACACACACACACACACACACACACACACACACACACACACACACACGCACTCACACACACACCCTCCTCCATCCCGGTTGGGGATAATCAGCTGGAGCTGGAGAGAGAAACCTCTGAGATGAAGTGGTGGTAGGAGGTGTGGAGTGAAGTGAGGGGGGAGGGGGGGGGAGGGGGCGTGGCTAATGCATGAGCTGCTGCTTGGCCACGCCCCTAAACACTTTGTCACGTCACATTTAAACTCTTTTCAGATTTGGCAGGAAAATGCACACGAAAAAAAAGAGACAATTATGATAATTCCACTTCCTCCAGAGTTGTGCGAGGTGTGTGTGTGTCTGTTTGTGTGTGTGTGAGTGTGTGAGTGTGTGTGTGTTTCTGTTTGTGTGTGTGTGTGAGTATGTGTGTGTGTGTCTGTTTGTGTGTGTGTGTGTGAGTGTGTGTCTGTTTGTGTGAGTGTGTGTGTGTCTGATTGTGTGTGTGTGTGAGTGTGTGTGTGTCTGTTTGTGTGTGTGTGAGTGTGTGTCTGTTTGTGTGTGTGTAAGTGTGTGTGTACGTGCGTCTGTTTGTGTGTGTGTGTGTGTGTGTGTGTGTGTGTTTGTGAGTGTGTGTCTGTTTGTGTGTGTGTGTAAATGTGTGTGTGTGTGTCTGTTTGTGTGTGTGTGAGTCTGTGTGTGTGTGTGTGTGTGTCTGTTTGTGTGTGTGTGAGTGTGTGTCTGTTTGTGTGTGTGTGTGTAAGTGTGTGTGTGTGTCTGTTTGTGTGTGTGTCTGTTTGTGTGTGTGTGTGAGTGTGTGTGTCTGTTTGTGTGTTTGTGTGAGTGTGTGTGTGTCTGTTTGTGTGTGTGTGTTTCTCTCCTCTGAATTCACCTGTTCAGCCTTTTGGAAAGGTCAGATTCAAAAGGCCATAAGAGAGACTTCTGAGTCAATGGTGGAGACATCTGAGGACGGGAAGAGGAGAAGAAGAAGAAGAAGAAGGAGAAGAAGAAGAAGAAGAAGAAGAAGGAGGAGGAGAAGAAGAAGAAGGAGGAGAAGAAGAAGAAGACTTGCTGGTCGGTCGTTTACTCCACCTGCGTGTCTTCTCTTGTCGTTCACCTGTTTGCAGTTGTATGTCACATTTAGTCTGTAAGCTTTTTGTAAGCTTTCTGACATTATTTTTTTTTTATTCTGTTTTTTTTAACATTGTTCCTTTATTTTTTTTTATTATTAGATTTTGTATTTAATCTTATTATGTTTAGGGTGTTCTTAACATCAGCAACATTGGGACTACAGATGAAAAATAGCTAGCCTCTAACTCTGTACATTTACCATGTTTTGTTTTTTTTTGTGCACTGTGTCCGTTATTAAATAAAGAAGGAGGAGGAGGAGGAGGAGAAGAAGAAGGAGGAGGAGGAGAAGAAGGAGGAGGAGGAGGAGAAGAATAAGGAGGAGAAGAAGAAGGAGGAGGAGAAGGAGGAGGAGGAGAAGGAGAAGGAGGAGGAGGAGAAGGAGGAGAAGAAGAAGAAGAAGAAGGAGGAGAAGGATCTGATAGTGAATACATGAAACAAAGTGTGATGATGTAACTGTGTGGTGACATTAGTCTTTATGTTTTTAATAGATGTCAGACATGAGACCCCCCCCTCCACCCCCCCTCCCCCTCCTCCCTCCCCCTCCCCCCCCCCCCCTCGGTGGAGCAGAAAAACAAAGACGTTGTGTACGTTTTGACGGCCTCATAAATCATTGAGCTGGTGGCAGCAGCCCCCAAATGTTGCTGGAGGGGGGGGGGGGGGGGAGGGGGGGGTCTGTCCCCGGGCTGGAGGAGGAAGTGGAACAAAAGACACGTCTCTGTGTCTATCGCCATTGATCTGTCGGTGGGGGGGGGGGGGGGTAAAGGGGGGGGGGCTCGCGGCGATGCGGTCGCCACACTTTGTGTTATTTAAAAAAAAAAATTATACTGACTTTGACAAAGTGCGCGTGATTCCAGTGCCCCAATGCATTCTGGGAAGGAAGTCCTCCAGGCAGAGAAGCACCGAAACGAGGAGGATGGAAGGAGGAGAGGAGGAGAGGAGGAGGAGAAGAGGAGGGGAGGAGAGGAGGAGAGGAGGAGAGGGGAGGAGGAGGAGAGGAGAGGAGGAGGAGAGGAGGCTCACAGTGAGAGTTTTTGGCAAAAAAAAAAGAAAGAAGAAGAAAAAGTAGAAGAAGAAAAAGAAGAAGAAGAAGATAAGCTCCACCCCCCCCCCCTCCTATTAATACATTAACACCTCCTCTGACTCCACCTCCTCGTCTTCCTCTGGACATTTTCTTTTCTTCTTCTTGAGTTCCCGAGCGGACGCGAACGCAGCGGCCTGCTAATCTACCCCTTCTTCCTCTTCCTCCTCCTCCTCTTCTTTCTTCTTTCTTTTCTTCCTTCTTTTTTCATCCTTCTTCTTCTTTTTGCATAACTTGATCCTCTCATAATTCGCTCTTCTTCCTCCTCTTCCTCCTCCCAGATGATGATGTGTGTGTCTCTTTAAGTGCAGTGAGAGATGTAAAGGCCTCTTAAGCTGTGTTCCTATTCAAAGCCACGGAGCGGCGTGACACACCGCGGAGGGCTCCGGCGCACGCTCGCCAACTCGTCATCGGGGATACATCCCCCTTCCCCTCCCCCGATAAACGCTCCTGGGGATTTCTTCATTTTACCCTCTCGCTTTCAGCCTTTTCTGAGATTATTTTCTCCCCTGAGTTCTGGCATCTCTCTTTCCTTCCATGGGGGGGGGGGGTCAGAGTGCGAAGGTTGTGGGTCACCTGACGTCACGGAGCTGCCGTCTGAGGACGCGTCGGTGTCCAGGTGACTCCCCGGCTACTTTCACGAGTTTCTCTTCTCTTTAGAAGTTTGACTGCACCTCCTCCTTCTCTCCACTGGGGGCGCTGTTGTGGTCCTTCGACTCGGACAAAATGAGTTCCGAGTCTTAATCCATGTGCAGAGATCAAAGACGCACACAGGAGGGTTGAAGGAGGACCGCTCGGTGTTCTTTCTTCTCCTCCTCCACAGTGACCCCCCCCCCCCCCCACACACACACACCCCCCTGATCCCCGAAGTAACGCTTCAATCACAGGTAATTAACTTAACCACGACCCGGGGAACAGACGCCACCATCCTCTAACCACCGCACTCCATTAGTCCATTATATATATATATATATATATATATATATATATATCCCACAAGGCCTTGCAAATGGGCGAGGACAAAAACAGGGTGCATGCTGGGGGCCTGGATCTTGATGAAGGGGGTCTACGACGGGTTGGTGGGATCATTTCTCTTCAACAGTATCAGTCCCACTTGGCAGATTTCAGTTTTCACAATGCACACACAGAAACATGAAGGTGACATCTGGAACCGAAAATGGTTCTTCAGAGTGATGCCATAGAAGAACCATTTCTGGTTACACAAAGAACCTTTCAAACCAGGGTTCTGTAAATAACCATTTCCGTAAAGAGTTTTTCAAAGAACCGATAAAGGTGTTTCAAAGAACCTTTAAAAATAGTTATTTAAGGAACCATTTCTGGTTCCACAAAGAACCTTTCAAACCAGGGTTCTGTAAAGAACCATTTCCTTAAGGAGTTCTTCAAAAACCTATAATGCTGCTTCAAATGAAAATATTGTTCTTCACGAGGTGATGGTTCTTCATAGAACCACAAAGCCTTTAAAGAACCCTTGTAGGACCTTTATTGTTCTGTGTGCATACGGCCCAGCGCTGTGACTCCGACTCAGTGGGAAGCGTCCCAACATGAAACAAACTGGCGGCGCTGAATCAGGTCCTCAGTGTGAAATAAATTTTTTTTAAAGTGCACGCACGAACATGTGCTCATTTTTCCGGTTCTGAAAAGCACCTCAAACTTTGAATTTAATATTTTGAAGGTACTTCCTTTTCATTCTCTGCTATCAGAAACTTATACAAGCGACGATTAGCTCTGAATTCAGAACTCTGAAGCCTGGAGGTCTGGACAGGAAGGCAGAGAAAACCCCGGAGGGTAAAATACACTCACATTTTAGGGGAGGTCTGTTGGTTTGGGATTGAAAGGAGGTCTTCGTCAAAGTGGGCGGAGCTCCGTTGGAAGTGGTCCAATAAACCAGTCTTAATATCGCATTTCCTCTTTTCGGGGGAGGACGTTATGATGTTATAAACGTCTTCCTCCTTTGCTTTGATCCGTCATCGATCAGAGAAAGTAATCACGTTGCTATTCGATCAAAGAAAAAACTGTCGTAAGTCGCCTCATCCGTATTCACGCACAAAACGACGTACAAAAGACAGCGCGGCCGGTCCGATGCCTCGCGGTCGATGGACGACCCCGCGGCGTTGGCCGATGAAAGCGCCCGGGTTCAATACGGCCGACGCCATCAAAGCGGCGGGGAGCTTAAGGAAAACATCTCGCCGTGAATCCGTCGTGCATAACGTCGGATCAAATACGATCCGTGGCAATTACCTCGGCGCGAACGGGACGCCGTCGAGGCGCTTGATCTCCCGCTTTGAGACGAGCGTCTTTACCCGGGGAACGAAATGTAAATACGGGGCCGTGTGCAAAACCGAACGTGTTCAGTCGGTACGATGTATATCTGCAAATGTTAAAAGGGGCTTGAATAAATGAAATAAATAGAAAGAAGAAGCTTATTGACATTTGAAGGCGGCCGTACGGGAGCCTCTAATGAGGGGAGAAGAGAACAGCGCTTCGACCAATTATCAGACTTCCCCCGCTGCTGCAGCCACGGGAGAAAGTCCATAGGTGATGGCGGGGGAGGGCGAGGGGGAGGGGGGGGGGGCATGTTGTTTAAGTGCGAGGGAACAGATAATGGACTTCGCTCTCCCTCCCCCCTCCCCCACGTCGCCACTCTCAGGCTTGGTCGTTTTCCATCGCCGACAGCCATCAGGAGAGAGCCGGGGCGTGTGATTTGACTGTATGTGTCAAAACATGGTTTGATTGTCTTTCGGACATGTTTTATTCATCGTGTGTGTGTGTGTGTGTGTGTGTGTGTTACCTTCCTCCTGGCTGCATGTCTCTTTTTTTCCACTTCTTTCTTTCCTGTCAGACAACATGATAAAGAATTCGTAGCAAACCGTTACACATGCACAGCCGCTCGTCTTCACCTCCGGTTGCGTCGCGGCGAGGAAGGCGGTCGAACGCGACCGACATCCAGGAGCGTGAACCGACTTCCTGCTGCTCGATACACATCGCTGAGAATCACAGTGTTTAGGAGAAATATAGAGCTGCGAATTATTATTTTTGTGCGTGAACTGAAAACGCGGGCTGCGTCACGTCGGGGTCACCAACGCACAGAGCGGTGAATATAATGTCTTTATAAAAATGTCGACATTACAATGTTCTTAGAGGACATAACAATACGGTTTTACTGTAGCTACATTACCAAACTTTTTTTTAAAGGTATGAAATCAACGAAGTTACCATATATGGTTCCTTCGCCGATAAAGGGATAATGGGATGTATTTAAATTGACACGCCATGGAATCAATTCTGGTGCTCGGCCATTTGTTTACTTTGGTGCCCAATTACAATCCGACCGGGGCCTTGTCACATCGCACGTGGCTCGTTAATTGGACGACGCTTTTGGCAACCCGTCATCCTGCCAGGTGAGAGCGGCAGGGGGGGGGGTGGGGGGGGCAGTCGGGCGAAATAACCTCTGAATGGACTCCCTGCAGCCGCCCTCATTACGCAACGGCGCGCAGTGACTCCCGGTGTTAATGGCCATTAGCGACTCATTAAGAAGCGACTGAATACGAGTTTTGCCCTCAGTTAATCTCTTTCTGTTCGGCCCTTCTGTCTCGGACGACCAGGTGCCGATGCAGACGCCTCTTCTACGACTCTTGTGTTTGAGGTTGTTCGTGAGACCCGGGAGGTCGCACGGAAGTCCAAAAGAGCGGCGAGGATGAGAGGGCGGAGCTTCGGGGGGGCATCGGGTCCGCTGTCTTTTTTTGTAAGTGAGGCAACGGCCGAAGGTCGTAGACGAGCGGGAGACGACCGATTCATGGACCGGCTGGCAGGCCGTGTGTGTGTGTGTGAGTGGTCTTCAGTCCCAATGTGAATTTATCTGGTCCTCACTTCAGCACTTATACAATAATGTATTTGTGCTTCTCTGTGTGTCTGTGTGTGTGTGAGTGAGTGAGGATCATCCACAGTTCCAATGTCAATTTATTTGGCCCTCACTTCAGCGCTTATACAAGAATGTGTGTGTCTGTGTGTGTGAGTGAGTGAGTGAGGATGATCCTCAGTCCCAATGTGAATTTATCTGGTCCTCACTTCAGCGCTTATACAATAATGTGTTTGTGCTTGTGTGTGTGTGTGTGTCTGTGTGTGAGTGAGTGAGGGTCATCCACAGTCCCAATGTGAATTCATCTGGCCCTCACTTTAGCGCATATACAAGAATGTGTGTGTGCGTGTGTGACTGTGTGTGTCTGTGAGTGTGTGTGTGTGTCTGTGTGAGTGAGTGGGGATGATCCACAGTGCCAATGTCAATTATTTGGCCCTTACTTCAGCGCTTATACAAGAATGTGTGTGTCTGTGTGTGTGAGTGAGGGTGGTCCTCAGTCCCAATGTGAATTTATCTGGTCCTCACTTCAGCGCTTATACAATAATGAGTTTGTGTGTGTGTGTGTGTGTGTGTGTGTATGTCTGTGTGTGTGTTTGTGTGTATGACAGATTGGCGAGGCCATGCATGGGCCGGGCTCCATCGGCCCCGCAGGCTGCTGTGATGTGTGTCCATTCTCGCCTTCACTCACCTCAGCTGGCGAGACCAGAGTCGTCCGTGTGATTGCCTGCAGGGTCTTGTTTCCTCTTATTCGGCGTGTTGTTGTTTAAAAAAAAAAATCTGAACCACAGTCACCACATGTAAGCAACGATTTGCCCAAAAGGTGTCTTGGCAGAACCGAGCCGACAGCTGACGTCGGAGACGAGCACCCGGGGACCCGGCAGCTGCTTCTGCCCGTGGAAAACAAATTACCTGATTAAAGCAGAACCCCTACATCTGTATTATTAAAAAAAAACTTCAATATCGTATTTCCTCTCTGGCGAAGCCGAATCACAGGGGGATTTATCTGGTAATTCATCATTTGTATGCATTTATTACTCCTACTTATTGAGAGGAATAACACGATCCACAGAATGCTCTAAAATGGGCAATTTGTACGCTATAAATCCATAAGTATGAGCATTAGTGCTATATCTGTGGCTTATATATGTATATATATATATATATATATATATGTATAGATGTCATAGCATACACTATATCAGATACATTTGATATGTTTAAAGAAGTATTTATTCATACAAACAGATATTTATCTCGTGTTTTTGCACATTTTATGTGTTTAATTTAATAATATATATATATATTTTCATATATATATATTCATATATATGTATATGTATATTATATAGATTTGATAGCACACACTATATTAAATAACTTTTATAAGTATGAAGAAGCATTTATTCATACAAACAGATATTTATCTCGTATTTCTTGCACCTTTTATCTGTTAAATTTAATATATATATATATATGAATATATATATGTATATATATTATATAGATTTGATAGCATACACTATATTAAATGACTTTTATAAGTATGAAAAAGTATTTATTCATACAAACAGATATTTATCACATATTTGTGCACCTTTTATCTGTTTAATTTAATATATATATAATATATATATATATATATATTATATATATATATAATATATATAGATTTGATAGCGTACACTATATCAGTGACATTTTATATGTTTGACATTTCATATTTAATCACACAAACAGATATGTATCTCGTGTTTCTGGCCCTTTTATGTGTTTAATTTAATATATTGTGACAACTTTAAGCTCTTTTATATCTTTTCTTTCATTTTTAGTGTCGATTGGATTCATTCGTCCCATAAAATTAAATAAAAATACCTTTTTTTGTGTCCACGTGGCGTTGAACCTCTTGACCTTCCTCCGCTCAATTCGCTCTGACAGAATATGACCGACAAAGCGAAGACGAGCGTCGTGAGTTTCCCCAAATAAAGGGAGGAGCTTCAACGAGCGCCTTAAGGAGAAGTCGAGGGGATTTTAATTACTCATCCGTCTCGACCTTCAGGGAGGACCTGCACGCCGCTCCATTACGGCGACGGCGTGGCCGTAAACCTTCGCCTGGGAAATGGCAGATTGTCATCATAGGCCATTATAATATTAATCTGAAAGTCAGGAGAAAGGGGGGGGGGGGGGGTAAACCCACGGTGCTACAGTAGATTCAATATTGTCAGCGAATAAGCAGCCGGCAGGTTCTCTTTGATTTATTACCCTCACTTAGAGCTGGGGGCAATTTGTGTTCCCTAAAAAGTAAAGAACAGCCGGTATGGACTCTTTTGTTATGATTCCCTCATCCCTCCATTGTTTTGTGTATTTTTTTAATCAGCCACCTTTTTGAGGGGGGGAGGGGCAACACTATTTATTTCAGCATTTGGAGCGGAAAGGCAACATCGATAAACACGCCACCCCGCGAGCCGGCTGCCGGGACCGCTAGCCTGGGGGAACCAATCACAGAGAGGCCGAGACCTGTCAATCTCCTGGTAGCCCCGCCCCTAAAGCATCCCCTGCTTTATGGTCTGACTCTAAAGTACTAAATTATGACATCATGCTGTATAGAAGAAGACTTGAAACTAGAGACTGAGACGTAAACTCATGTTTACAATGTTTACTGAGGGAATACATCAAGAGAGAAGTAGAGTCACTATATAGACTTCTATACAACCAGAGGAGCCCCCTGGTGGTCAGGAGGGAGAATGCAGCTTTAACACATGAAGCATAGACTTCTATACAACCAGAGGAGTCGCCCCCTGGTGGTCAGGAGAGAGAATGCAGCTTTAACACATGAAGCATAGACTTCTATACAACCAGAGGAGTCGCCCCCTGGTGGTCAGGAGAGAGAATGCAGCTTCAATACATGACACATAGACTTCTATACAACCAGAGGAGTCGCCCCCTGGTGGTCAGGAGAGAGAGTGCAGCTTCAACACATGATGCATAGACTTCTATACAACCAGAGGAGTCGCCCCTTGGTGGTCAGTAGAGAGAATGCAGCTTCAACACATGAAGCATAGACTTCTATACAACCAGAGGAGTCATCCCCTGGTGGTCAGTAGAGAGAATGCAGCTTTAACACATGAATCATATACTTCTATACAACCAGAGGAGTCGCCCCCTGGTGGTCAGGGGAGAGAATGCAGCTTTAACACATGGAGCATAGACTTCTATACGCTTTGGTATCACTTTTCAGAACTTGGAGCATGAATGTGTCTCCAGTAAATGAAAGAGGCCGGTGGAGATGATGCGGTTCTGGATGTCAGTCATTCAGCATCGGGGGTTGCAGAAGGAATGTCACTCCCACACACACAGACACTAGAGCACTCACCGCCTCCTCCTCCTCCCCCGCTTTGTGGAACGCCGTCTCGGTGGCGGTCCTCTATCTGGGCTTTTATCTCTCCGACACGCCCCTTTTTTCCCCCACATTGACATTCAGATAAAAGCTATAAGGGCCGGGAATAATCTGCAATGATGGGGGAAGAGAAACCTCCGGCAGCTGCAGGAGGAGGAAGAGGAGTCGGAGGAAGAGGAGTCGAAGGAAGAGGAGTCGAAGGAAGAGGAGTCGGAGGAAGAGGAGTCGGAGGAAGAGGAGTCGGAGGAAGAGGAGTCGGAGGAAGAGGAGTCGGAGGAAGAGGAGTCGAAGGAAGAGGAGTCGGAGGAAGAGGAGTCGGAGGAAGAGGAGTCGAAGGAAGAGGAGTCGGAGGAAGAGGAGTCGGAGGAAGAGGAGTCGAAGGAAGAGGAGTCGGAGGAAGAGGAGTCGAAGGAAGAGGAGTCGGAGGAAGAGGAGTCGGAGGAAGAGGAGTCGGAGGAAGAGGAGTCGAAGGAAGAGGAGTCGAAGGAAGAGGAGTCGGAGGAAGAGGAGTCGGAGTGCCGGCGGTCTGCAGGCGGCTGCTGGATGCGTCGGGAGCGGCCGCATCCAGGCGGGAGATACGATCACAGATCGCGCTCCTGTACGAGATACACAGAACCTCCCGGCACCAACACATCCACTAGACCAGAAACATGGAGTCTCCTCATCGTGTCGGGTTCTGTCCTTGTCTTGAGCGTGACGTCATGTTTTTACCCCGACGTTAGAACAAAAAAAGAGTAAGTTTGACTTTCAGAGATCCGTTAGGCTTCTGAGAGGTTGCCGATTAACGGAGCTGTTGAAGGAAGACGATTGGCCGGTCTTATTACTCTGAAAAGGAGCTTCCGTTGAAGGGAAACAAAGCCGGGCCGCGTAGAGTCTCTCGTTAGCCACTTCTGGAAACTGAGATGACTGCGATCGCCGAGGATCGACAACCCGATCAAACGACTTCACAAGTGTCCGTTTTTGTTTCAGGAGCAGGGGCTGATGGGTAGAGTGGCGTCAGAACCTGGGTTGTCGAGAGGCTCTCCACCTCCTGCTGCAGGGTGCACAGAGGTATTGCGGATTGACCAATCCGAGCTTGACATTTAGAGTCCTATAAGCCCCGCCCACTCATAATTACCCCTTATGCATATACGTTTTAATTTATGTTGCTATTTCCCCCCCCAAAAAAGCGAAAGCATCGTGAATATAATGGATTGACCAATCCGAGCTTGACATTTAGAGTTCCATTAGCCCCGCCCCCCTTCCTGGTTTAACACAAGGGATCGCCATGGCAACCAATAAAAGCCTCAGCAGCAGCGGCTTAATTGGGAGACATCGGCGGGGGGCCTCGTTTGCGTCGCCATGGTTATATAGACGTCATGTTTATATAGACGTCACGTTAAATAAGAGGCCTTAAAGAGTTCTAGAGGGGGGGGGGGACGACACACTCATCCTCCGCCGCGCGTAAACAAACAATGAAATAAATACACAAAACAAATGTGTGTGAATGATGAACGAGGAGCTCGTGGAATTAGGAGCGCTGCTTAATAAGCGGGCGCCGTGCCGGCGTGTGTTCAGCGGAACTTTCCCTCACCTCATTTATCTCCACCCCCTCCTCCAAAATAATGATAATTGTCCAAAATTGGCGGGAAATTATTCTGGCGCCGCGTCTGTGTGAATAAACGGCTATCGTCCCGCGAGGGAACGGGGGAGCGTCTCGGCGCCGCGGCGTCGACCAATCAGATCACTAACGTCTTTTTATTCCGCTGTTGCCGGGCGGCTGAATCGATATCACACTCGACTATTATGGGATGTTCACATCATCGCCAGGTTTATCTCAGAGTCCTTCAAATAAACAACATTATATTTTTTTTGCGCAGGTGTGACGATGAAAACCACCGGAGAATATATATATATAAATAAATATATATATATATATATAAATATATATATATCTAATATATTTATATACATAAATAAATATATATATATATGTATATATACATATATATATATATGTATATATATATAAAAAAATATATGTATATATATAAAAAAATATATGTATATATACATACTTATATATACTTCCTCCTCCTCCACCTTCCTCTTCCTTCCTCTTCCTCCTCCTCCTTCACCTCCTTCTTCCTCCTCTCTCCCCTTCCTAGCACCTCCTCCTCCTACCCCCTCCTCCTCCTACCTTCCTTCTCCCTCCTCCTCCTTCCTCCTCTTCCTCCTCCCTCCTCTTCTTTCTCTCCCTCCTCCTCCTCCTCCTCCTCTTCATGTGTAGAAATGAGACGAGGAGGAAACTGGAGCGAGGGGGGGGGGGGGGGTCAGCGCTGTCATCCTTCGCCACAGGAACAATCGGATGGTGGGATTAGAATATATTTATTAACAATGCCGACAAGGTAATGAAGGAAGTGACAGGCGACCGCCGGCCGAGGGGGAAGTGTCGTTGTCGTTGTTTTTGTCGTTGTTGTTGTCGTTGTGTCACTTGCTCCTCATCATCCGGCCTTAAACACTAAAGTGGATCCTTTTCACTTCAGACCGCCTGTCGACGTCGAGCTCCATCAAAACATTTATTATTATTTTTGGGTTCGTGGCGAACAAAAACAAAAATATTGATTAATATCTGACCGGCGGAGTCCCGTCACACACCGTGTTCACCGGAGGAGACACACGACCCTTCAGAAGTCTGGGCTCACGTAGAGTTATTTTTCCAATGAAGATCACATTTATGAATCATAAACTCTCTACATAGTTAATGTGTAGATGACTATTCTCTTGTATTTAATGAAGTCTCTCCAGAGGTGTGTAGAGACCCATCTCCAGTGTTCTGATGGTACATTGTGTTATCGCCTTAGAAGACTAGCGGAGGGGAGAAAACCCTTTAAACCCTTTTTATGTGAGCGCAGCTGAAAACAGTTATGCTGCTGAGAGAAGCTATAAAACTGGCCTTCCTTTGAGCCACAAGAAGAACTACATTAATATTTACTATAAAAATCATTATGTATAACCTCGTCAATGTATTGATGATATTTTAAATTTTGAAATAAATTTGATGAATTAAACTGTGAGTTTTCATGGAAAACACCAAATTGTCTGGGTGACCCCAAACTTTTGAACGGTTCTTCCTCCTCTTCCTCCTCCTCCTCCTTCCTCCTCCTTCTGCTTTCTCCCCCCCTCCTCCTCTTCCTCCTCCTCTCTCCTCCTCCTCCTCCTCTCTCCTCCTCCTGCTTTCTCCCCCCCTCCTCCTCTTTCATCCTCCTATACTTCTACCTTCTGCCCCTACTCCTCCTTCTTCTTCCTCCTTCTCCTCTCTGCTTCCTTCAAAAGTCAAAGTCAAAGTCAAAGTCAGTTTTATTTGTAAATTTTCCATATGTGCAAACATACAGAAGATCGAAATTGCGTTTCTCTTCTGTCCAACATAAAGTGAAGAGAAACGCAATTTCGATCTTCTGTATGATTTCCTTCTCCTCCTTCCGCCTCCTCCTTCCTCCTCCTCTTCCTCCTCCTCTTCCTCTTCCTTCTCTACCTCCTCTTTCTCCTCCTTCCTCCTCCTCCTCTTTTCTCCGCCGACCCCCCTCCTCTTCCTCCTTCCTCCTCATCCTCTTCCGCCGTTCGTCTTAATTGCTAATCTAATTCTCCAGTTGCATCGGCCCCTCCTCTGCCTCCGCCTCCTCCTCCTCCTCCTCCTCCTCTCGCCTCCTCGCCCTCTGTCCTAGAATCGCTGCTGTTGCACAACGATAAAAGAATAAATAAATGCGATGCATTTCCTAATGTGACCTCCTCGTCTTGGGGGAGGACATCCTCGCTGTGCCGTCCTCGCCGTGCCGGGCGCCGCCGGTGACCTTCAGGAAGTGAGGCGGCGACCTTCAGCTCCGGCTTCCTGTCCCGAGCGGTAACGCCGGCCTTCTCTTCAAAAAGCCGATCCGTGAAGGATTAGAGTCGGCCGACGAGGGTTCGTCCCGACCAATCAGAGCGCAGGGCAGTCGCCCCTCCCCCTTCTAAACAGCATGTACTCAGTTCTTTCCGTTAGGAAGACGAGCTGCTTCCATCTCCTCCGTGTCCATAAGACTTCATGATTTATGAAACTCTGCACACGCCCGCAGAAAGAGACACTCGGAGACGACGCCTCGCCCACGTGTAATCACACCAACTTTATTCATGCAGCAGCTTTAAAACTGAGTTATGGGTAAATGAAGGAGGCAGAGAGCTCGAAGGTCGACTCCACACACGATGAACCGGGACAAGAAACAATAACATGAATCGATACCATAAGAAGAACACTTAAACACTAAATAACGACGACAATCATCGCTTTTTTTAAAAACATAATTGGTCAATTTAAAGCACCTCGGGACGTAATTATGAATAGAAAGGAGTCTGCTCATCAAAGAAAACAATGTTTCTCCCCGACACAGAAATCAAAGTGCATTGTGGGTGAGGAGGTTTCCTCCTAATTATTATATTCACTCAGTAATCAGCGAGGCCACCCATCATGCAGCGCTACGAGTATTACAAGCGTATGTTTATGTTTATAACCATAAATCAGTGTCAAATGTTCTTATTTTAAGCGACACAAGCTTTCATTAAACTTAATTATGCTGCGTTATTATTTTAATCATTTTCAATTCAAACGGTGCACACGTGTTTTTAAAACTACAGAAGTTAACTAAGTAATATAGAAGTTGTCGTGGAACGGGATTTTTTTTGTTGGAGAAATGGTTGTTTATAACAATAATAATAATAATCCTGCAACTTTTTTCATGGGAAATTACAAATATATCACATCTCTGCAAAATAAATAAAGAATAAAAACGTGTATTTCTATGCAGACGATACGTGAGTATTTGGGTTTATCCAAACAGTGCGCACATGTTTTTAAACTACAGAAATTAACTCAGTAATCCAGAGGTTTTATGTAGGAGATGTGGTTGTTTATAATAATAATAATAATAATAATAATTCTGCAACTGTTTTCATTGGACTTTACAAATAAGTTGCATGTCTGCAAAAGTAAATACTGAGAAAACAAATAAAGAATAAAAATGAGCGTTTCTATCCAGACGATACGTGAGTATTTGGGTATATCCAAACAGTGCGCTCGTGTTTTTAAACTACAGAAATTAATCAAGTAATCAAGAAGTTGTATGTAGGAGAAATGATTGTTTATAAAAATAATAATAATTCTGCAACTGTTTTCGTGGGACTTTACAAATAAGTTGCATGTCTGAAAAAATAAATATTGAGAAAACAAATAAATAATGAAATGTGTGTTTCTATGCAGACGATACGTGAATATTTGTTATAATTATTTTAACTACAGTAATCACTGAGAAATTAACTAATCAATATGTTTTATGTAGGAGACATGGTTGTTTATAACAATAATAATAATAATTCTGCAATTTTTTAATGGGAAATTACCAATACATTAAATGTCTGCAAAAAAAATTAAGAATACAAATGTGCGATTCTATGCAGACGATACGTGAGTATTTGTTTGAATTATTTTAAATTCAAATGGTGCGCTCTTGTTTTTAAACTACAGAACTTTACTCAGTAATTCAGAGGTTTTATGTAGGAGATATGGTTGTTTATAATAATAATAATAATAATAATAATAATAATAATTCTGCAACTGTTTTCATGGGACTTTACAAATATGCCGCATGGCTGAAAAAGTAAATATTGGGGGAAAAAATAAATAATGAAATGTGTGTTTCTATGCAGACGATACGTGAATATTTGTTTGAATTATTTTAACTACAATAATCACGGAGAAAATAACTAAGTAATATGTTTAATGTAGGAGACATATTTGTTTATCATAATAATAATAATAATAATAATAAAAATAATAAAAATTATGCAACTGTTTTCATGGGAGTTTACAAATATGTTGCATGTCTTCAAAAGTAAATACTGGGGGAAAAAATACATAATGAAATGTAAAAAAATAAACAATGAAATGTGTGTTTCTCTGCAGACGATCCCGTCCTTAGCGAAGCAACGAGATGCAGGACATAAAAACATGAACAATAAATAACGTGCAATATTATAAAACACGCGTTAGTTCAACACATCAATGTTCTGCGTGTGTGTCGCTCCGCGTCGGCTCAACGCTCAGAGAGTCATGAGTGATGTGCAGATTGTGTTTGGATGTTGACTCAAATCGTTTTTGTCATTTCTGGTCATCGCTTGTGTCTAGAGGTTTTCATTTTAGTTTATGAAATAAATCCTGAGCCGAAGCGACGGAGACGCGGTCGACTCGACTAAACCCGACTTTAACCCCGCGTTGAATCCTCCTCGGTTGTCTCAAACCCTCAGTCGGCACACGGTGTGTGTAACGTTGTTGCTGTTGCTCGGCTTCCTTCGCTCTTCTTCATCTTCTTCTTCATCTCGTTGCTCGTTCCCCATGTTGCTGTGACACTCGGCTTCCATGACGACACCTGAGCCCCCCTCCCCCCACCCACTCAGACAGGTGGGAGAGACAGACAGGTGACAGACAGACAGACAGGTGGGAGAGACAGACGGGTGACAGACAGACAGGTGGGAGAGACAGACGGGTGACAGACAGACAGGTGGGAGAGACAGATGGGTGACAGACAGACAGGTGGGAGAGACAGACGGGTGACAGACAGACAGGTGGGAGAGACAGACGGGTGACAGACAGACAGGTGGGAGAGACAGACGGGCGACAGGTGGGACAGATGAATTTTTAAATTCAAGGTTTTCAGAAGACAGGACTCACCGTGTCTGTGTGGATCCAATGAAACACTATCATTTATTTGGGGGGGGGGACTCAGAGCCGGGGGGGGGGGGGGTCTCAGAGCCGGGGGGTCCCCTCGTCACATGGTTTAATTTCACATTCCAACACTCGTCCCAGACTCCTCAGAGACCCGCTGGCTGAACACTTGGATTGCCTTCTATTCCTGGAGCTCAGGACGACCTCTAATTCACGGTTTCATCAGAGCACCTGAATGCACCGTGTGGGGGAGGGGGAGGGGGGGGGGGAGGGGGGGCATTGAGCTAGAAAAAGACACCACAGGTACCACCGATGGATCCTCTATAGACGTCAGACCACGTTTTATAACCAGCTCGTCAATCACAGCCCGGGTGATCAAAGGTCGTGATCCACGCAGCCGATTGGAGGAGGAGCTCCGGAGGCCACGCCCAGGTCGGGTCACACGCCGGAAACCACCAATCACGGACCGGCTGTCCAGGTGCGAGGAGACCAAAAGGTTGTGAAGGTTGCTTTGCGTCGAGTCTCAGTGAACATGAGGTCTTTAGGAGACGAGGCTCAGCTGCTGGCTGATCAGTAACCTGCAGCGCGGCTCTGGGATCTGTTTTGGGATCTGTTGTCAACAACAACAACAACAACATCAGTTTCATGTTTAACTTCTTTTCTCCAGGAAGTCACTTTGAAACGTCCCAAAAGAATCACCATCCCCCCCCCCCCCCCCACACACACACCTCTAATATGATGTAATCTCCGGCTCCACGTGTCGGGGGAGGGGGGGGGGGATGTGGAGGTGGAGGTGGAGATTACATCATATTAGAGGTGTGTGTGCGTGGGGGGGGGGGGGGGATGTGTTTGTGGAGGTGTCTTGATGAGCTGAGGGACCGGGGGCTCCACCCCGAGATCACTGGCCTGGTTCCCACCGTGTCTTCTCACTGTGTGTGTGTGTGTGTGTGTGTGTGTGTGTGTGTGTGTGTGTGTATGTTTAGCACCAGAACCGGTGATATTGGACAATAATTGTTTTTTTGTATCATTTACTCTATTTTTTGATAGGATCTTGAGATCCCCCCCCCTCCTCAAACGTATAATTTGCTACAGTTTGAGACGAGAGGTGTTCTGGTCGTCGGGGGTCTCTGATGACCAGAGGGAGAGTCACAGGAACGTGATATTTTATTGAGCAATAATTGGGGATTTTTTGTAATCTTATTTTTATTTTTTTTATCGTTTAAAAAAAGAAGGACAAAAACACCTGATGTGGTTCTTCTTCTATTTTGCTCTCCACACAAAGTATAATCTGAGGAGTTTGAGGTGAGACGAGAGTAAAACATCTGAGTCTCAGTCGCCTGATGAAGACGAGGAATTCTTCCTCTGTTCTCTGAAGAGCAGAATCACATTCTCACATGTTCACACTTCTGCTTCCGAAAATAAATAAAAACCTTCAAATGAATCTACAACCAGAACCATGAAGGAACCGTCTGGAACCGGACATGGTTCTTCAGAGGGATGCCATGGAAGAACCATTTCTGGTTCCACAAAGAACCTTCTAAACCAGGGTTCTTTAAGGAACCATTTCCTTATAGAGTTCTTCAAAGAACCTATAAAAGTGTCTCAATGAACGTTAAAACATGGTTCTTTAAGGCACCATATATGGTGCCTCAAAGAACCTTTCAAGCCAGGGTTCTTTAAGGAACCATTTTCTTAAAGAGTTCTTCAAAGAACCTATAAAAGTGTCTCGATGAACCTTACAAAAAGGGTTATTTAAGGCACCATATATGGTTCTTCAAAGAACCTTCTAAACCAGGGTTCTTTAAAGAACCATTTCCTTATAGAGTTCTTCAAAGAACCTATACAAGTGTCTCAATGAACCTTACAAAAAGGGTTCTTTAAGGTACCATATATGGTGCCTCAAAGAACCTTTCAAACCAGGGTTCTTTAAAGAACCATTTGCTTAAATAGTTCTTCAAATAACCTATAAAGGTGTCTCAATGAACCTTAAAACATGGTTCTTTAAGGCACCATTTCTGGTCCTTCAAAGAAGCTTTCAAGCCAGGGTTCTTTAAAGAACCATTTCGTGAAAGAGTTCTTCAAAGAACCTATAAAGGTGTCTCAAACGAAGATAAGAAAAAGGTTCTTCAGTAGAACCACAAAGCCTTTCAAAGAACCGTTTAAGAACCATTGTGTTTTGTGCGTAGAGGGAAATAAAAGTTTCATCAGGTCATCAGGTCAACAGGTCATCAGGTCAACAGGTCATCTGGTCAACAGGTCATCAGGTCATCAGGTCATCAGGTCATCAGGCGTCTGACCGACGGAGAGAAGAAAGGGAAAGTCCCAGAGACGTCGAGATGGACATCGAGAAACACAAAGCCGACGCGGAGCCGGCGGCGTCACGCGCCACGATAATTAATTTCTTTTTCCGCT
The DNA here is from genome assembly GCF_029220125.1 of Pseudoliparis swirei. Lineage (NCBI taxonomy): Eukaryota > Metazoa > Chordata > Actinopteri > Perciformes > Liparidae > Pseudoliparis > Pseudoliparis swirei. The sequence continues at coordinate 3,225,107 of NC_079403.1, forward strand.
GCTGTGATTGATCTCCGGGAGGAGCTGGGGGCGGAGCAACACGGCGGCGTGAACGACGCCGGTGTGTGTGATTTAGGGCGAGAGGAGGTTAGGCGCCATGGAGATGACCCCCCCCCCCCCTGATGGATGGCTGGCGTCGCCGTAACATCATCAGCTCCGTGTGGTCGCCTCTAAAGTCACTAAACAAGGTTTCAGTGATCCGTCACGAGGAAGAGGAAGAGGAAGATCTCCACTGTATTAAATATGCATGACTTATTGTTGGGGGGGGGGGGGGGGCTGACATAGCCTTGAGTCCAGTCGCCTCACAGGAACCCTCACCTAGTCGGGGGCTTTGGTAACGAGGAGGAGGAGGAGGAGTCGTCATGACGTTCACCATCTTAAAAAAGACTCTCATGTGACTTGATACCTTTCCTTGAGGATCTCTTCTTCCTCTTCTTCTCTTCTTCCTCTTCTTCTCCTCTTCCTCTTCTTCTTCTTCTTCTCCGTTACATACGCAGCTGAGGACTCCTTCAATCTTCTTGCCCCATGTAATGGAACCCCGGCTCAATTCATCCCCCCCCCCTCTCTTGACCTTGCTCCAGGGTGACATCTAGAGATGAATTTGGAGGTGAACTCTAACCCCCAAAACACCTCGCTGGACCGGGTTCTGGGTCCTGGTGGGTTTCAGGAGAATCCATATATATAAATATATATGTATATATATATACATATATATAAATATATAGATACATATATTTATATATATACATATAAATATATATATATATATATATATGTATATATAAGTGAATGTAATTGAATGAGCTCATGAGGGATTGATGCTGGTTGTTTAACAGGACTAGTTTGATGTGCTGGAGCGGGGAGACGGTTAGCTTAGCATAAATCGAGAAACTGAGGTAACGCAACTCTGGAGCTCCCGATCCACCGCAGCGCGTCTTGTTCCTCGAGACGAAGGATTTGGGTTCTCCACATTTGACCTTCACGCAGAACATAAAGACCGACTCGGCGTTCCTCGTGGCGGAGGGGAGGCGTTCATCCCTCCATCATCGACGCCGCAGTAGAAGACGGGAAAAGGTGCAGAGCGGAACGTATGAATATGCAGTGTTGCGCAACACGTCGTCCTCTCGCCGCTGACCTTTGAGAAATAAACACGCATTTTAATATATTTATTAAACTGGCCTACGCGTTTGTTTTCCTGCAGCTTCGGTGCAGCGATGTATATTTTTACAACGAGCGCGGGATGATGATGATGATGATGATGATCAAATGTGTCGACGGGTTTCATTTATTTTCCGTTGAGTCACAAGGAGGTGAAACCCTTTAAAGCTCACAGGAAAGAAAGAAAGAACAATTTGGAGAACAATGAATACAAATGTGAGTTTTCTTTGTTCCCCATTAATCATCGCTGGACCCCTCAGATTCATCCGGGGGGCCTCGGAAGAAGACCCGAGCCACAGGTTTGGTACCAGTGGACTTAATCCTGTATATAGACATTAAACAATATGAAATATTACACTGAGATGTAGGAGGTGTGTTATAATTCTTACATTATCTCTGTAATAATAAATTATAATTAACTTTATATCACCATTTATAAGACAAAACAACACAAAAGACGCCTAAAGTGAATAACTTGAGGTAAAGATCACGTAGCTCATGTGTTTTCCGTGTTTTGAGACTTTACAGAGTTTTTATGGGGTAAACATTACATTAATTAAATATACAAACAATTTTTAAAGCGTCTTTGTTGATTAAAAAAAGTGCTATATAAGTTTGACTTATTATTATTATTATTTTTTGGAGAGCTACATTGCACGTTTATTATTAATGGTATCCACTTTATGTGTTTAAAAGAAAGATAAACAAACTTTAGATTTTCTCTATGCTCAAAATTGGAAAATTGAGAATAAAGATGATTTTGACTTTAACTAAACGCCGACTTCTACTAACTTATAATCACATTATTACAAAGATTCAAACATCCATCGCGCCTCGTTGAAGTGGTCCAGCCTATCGGAGGCCGCCTGCTCGGCTCCCTCACCGGCCGCCATCACCTCTGAGCTCCTCTGATGACCACGGCAAAAAAAAGATAATTAACACGGAGCGGCGCAAACACGGCGGTCATCTGACCACCTGAACATGAAGGAGCCCTGCTGGCCTGACCCTCACCTCATCCACCAGGTGTGTGTGTGTGTGTGTGTGTGTGTGTGTGTTAGAACTCGAGTGTCTGGGTTAATATGCAGGTGAGAATGAATATATCATCTGGGAAAACTAAAATATTCATACGGATATACATATTAACACCAAAATACATATTATTTTTGTCGGCCTACCCTAGCATCACACACACACACACACACACACACACACACACACACACACACACACACACACACACACACACACACACACACACACACACATACACACACAACTTTTACATGGGTTTATAGATTATTACAAACAAATAAACTCTGTGGAAAACAAACATCTACGCTACACGTTCTGTTCAACCTGATACATCTTCCCAAAAGAATAACATTTGTTTTATTTCTGATTTTTTAAATAAATAACATCTTTTTTACAGATTTTTTAAATGAAATAAAAAAAATACTGATTTTAAAAAACAATAAGATTGATACATATTTTGTTGTAATTATATAAAGTTATTTTGGGGTGGAGACAGCTGGCAGTGAGGCCCGTAGGTTCAGAGTCTTCTGTCCGCTTCTTTATTACCTATTATCTTTAAACGTCGGGCGTTCGGAATCAAGTTCACACGGGAACTTTATTTTTTTCTTTCTTACCATTTCTTGTTCTAACGATTTAATAAATGAAGCTAACGCACATCGTGGCGTTCCGACAGTTAATGACTCGGGCGTAAAAAAAAAGAAAGGAACTGCAAATACCCCTCGGAAGCCATCTTTACTCCACCTTTTCTGTAGTGACTAGACGAGTGCCGCAGTGTCATATTTCTTAGCTCGGGCTAAAAATAAATGGCAGTGTGTACTCGTAGTGCGGGTCCTTGTGTGTGTGTGTGTGTGTAATTACCGCCTCTCGCTCAGTGGTGGTGGTCTTGTCTCATTACCAACGTGGCGGGGTGTCCGCGCTTTCCACTGAACAGCGTGACGGCGCCGGCCTCCCAGCTCCTTGAGCCGAGGACATGGACACAGAGGTGTCCAGACCCCCCCCCCCACCCCCACCACCACCACAACTGTACCCAACCTGCTGCTAACCTGCCGCTAATGGGCACAGCCCATATGTGCAAATAAGGCCCTATTTTACCTCGGGTACGGGGAGTGATGCGTCCGCTTGGCCAATTATCCCCATCGCCTATAACTCTGTCTCTGGCGCTGAGCACTGCTTCCACCTCCCTCCCTTCCTCCCTCCATCCCTCTCTCCTCATAGAGGGAGTTGTTATCTCCACTAGATAATAATAACACCTATCAGAAAGTACTTCTTTTTCCTCTCTCTCTCTCTCTCTCTCGCCCGTCGGATCAGGTTTCTCTGTGTTTACAGTCGAGTTTCGAAGCCGCTTGGTCAACAAAAAGAAGATGTGCTTCAGACCGCCGCCGCTGCACCGCGGCTCCGGAACGGATTATTACAAACAAATAAACTCTGTGGAAAACAAACATTAGAGATTTCTTTTAAGGAGTATTTTTTTTTATGAATAACTTTTATTTTACAGATTTTTTTAATAAAATTGATTTTTTTATTTTTTATTTTTTAAATAACATTTATTTATTTTTACAGATTTTTTAAATGATGAACTATTTTTTACAGATTTTAAAAATAAAAGTAAAATTAGTTTTACAGATTTTTTTAATGATTTATAATTCTCTTTTTACAGATTTGAATCCCAATTTTTTTACAGATTTAAAAAAATTTTTTAATAAGGGCCTTAAAAACGATGTGCTTCAGACCACCGCCGCTGCATCAGGGCTCCGGAACGGCGACCTTGGGGGTGTTTTCGGAGACCCCCATCCTCACCTCGCCGATCACATCTGGCATCTGTTGCCGGGCGACGTAGGTGTCCGTACTCGCCCGGTGGTAATTGCTAACGGTAATTACCAACCCCTTCTTCTTCTTTCCCATGAACCAGGAGGCTTGTATAAATAAATGACTGCTGGTGAGGTGGCAACTTTCCCAGCAGCGTCCCCCCGTAGATCTCCGACGCCGTCCTTCACCCTCACTCCACCGCCGGGACTTCGGGGCCCCTCGCTGCTCTTCGCTGCTCCTCTGGGCTCCTCTGGGCACCCGTTATCTTCCAAACGCCTATTATCTAAAGATGTGCACTCGTTATGCTCACGCGTTGGCATCTCTTATAAAGTTTGGCCCCGGCGAGTCGTTTTTTTCCTCCTCCTCGGTTCCCCGAGTCTCTCTTCAAAGCCCCCGTGGTGGCCGACACCTCCTGATCCCCCCCCCTACCCCCACCCCGCCTTTTAGAAACTCTTTTCAGAAGCCTCTAAAGTTGGGTTTCTTTTGAGGCTCGGTAATACACCCCCCCCACCCACCACCGATGAATCCATCTGGCTGAGATTCAGGACTCCTCTCTGCACGACTGCACCCCCTACCCCCTAACCCCCCCCCCCCCTCTGAGGCACTCTCACCAAGGCCACCTGCATCGCACGGACAGAACATAGCTGAAATAGCTGCAGTGAGATTTGCCTCCAGTGAGATCCCCCTCGACGTCTTAAGTCGGAGGGGAGTTGACTTCTTAGAAAACTGGAGGGATTCGGCGCCGCTGGGAGGAGGGCAGTGCAGAGAGAGAGAGAGACGGGGGGGGGGGGGGTGGGGAGAACACAGAAAGTCTCCCCTAATTAGGCGCCGGGCCCTTCATTCAGCACATTCACGACCTAATAAAGCACGGAGGCTGTATACATATATACAGGACTGTCTCAGAAAATTAGAATATTGTGATAAAGTTCTTTATTTTCTGTAATGCAATTAAAAAAACAAAAATGTCATGCATTCTGGATTCATTACAAATCAACTGAAATATTGCAAGCCTTTTATTCTTTTAATATTGCTGATTATGGCTTACAGCTTAAGAAAACTCTAAAATCCTATCTCATAAAATTTTAATATTTCCTCAGACCAAGTTAAAAAAAAGATTTATAACAGCTGAGTGTTTGTCAAGGCTCAGGAAACCCTTGCAGGTGTTTCGAGTTAATTAGACAATTCAAGTGATTTGTTTAATACCCTACTAGTATACTTTTTCATGATATTCTAATATTTAGAGATAGGATATTTGAGTTTTCTTAAGCTGTAAGCCATAATCAGCAATATTAAAAGAATAAAAGGCTTGCAATATTTCAGTTGATTTGTAATGAATCCAGAATGCATGACATTTTTGTTTTTTTAATTGCATTACAGAAAATAAAGAACTTCATCACAATATTCTAATTTTCTGAGACAGTCCTGTATATATATATGTATATATATATATACATACGCGGTGCACTGTGATTAAACAGACGTTGGCTTTAATGCGCGGTGGCTGGATCAGTGCGTGGGGGGGGGGGAGGGGCTTCTGGAGATGTGCCACGTGAACAAGCCTCCGCTCATCTTCTGGACTAATTATCCCGATGTTCTCGTATTTTTTTAGCGCCCGGCAGACAGCAGGACGGGGTGGGGGGGGGGGGGTTTAGCAAGCCGAGGCATCCGCATAAAATTGTCAAAATCATTTAATCCATCTCCAGAGCGTCCTAATGTAATTGCTTTTTTTGGTGATTAATTGCGCCGGTGGAAAAAAAAAAAAAAAAAAGCTAGTTTGTTGTTGTTGTTGTTGTTGTCAGATTATAGTTCAATGAGGTTCCTCAAAGTGATTGGTTGTAAACAGATCCCTTCATTTCAGCTCTTGAGATCTTCATGGATTGTCAGTTTCAATACTTTACGACGGGGCGTTCATTTAAATGTTGTAACGATGCGTTTGACCCCTTCATTAAAACTCAAAAATATGAGTCACTGAAACTTTACTCACGCAAAACTGTCCATGTGAGCTTCTGTTGCAGCGATTTATCACATCTTCATGTTCTCATGTTGACATGTCGCAGGAGAAAAACCACAAGTGGACTTTATGAAACACACGGCTGAATAACGTTGAGCTGTCAACTGAATACAAAGACAGGACTTTCACCCAGGAGACCCGTGTTTGTGTCTCGGGTGAAACCAAAAGTCATTGTTTACTTATTTTAACATGGTCATGTTCAGTGTACTTAACATTAAGTGTACTTAACATGACCATGTCAGGTACATAATGCAGTTTACTGAATACAAATACAGGACTTTCACCCAGGTGACGCGTGTTTGTGTCTCGGGTGAAACCAGCGATGACTCATCTTACGTAGATTGAGCTAACGTAACCCGGCCATGTCGGGTACGTAATTCAGTGTATTGAATAAAAATACAGGACTTTCACCCAGGTGACCCGTGTTTGTGAGACCCGTGTTTGTGAGACCCGTGTTTGTATCTCTGGTGAAACCAAGAAACCAATAGTCAGCGTTGACTTATTTTAAGTAAATTAAGCTAACGTAACTTGGCCATGTCAGATACGTAATGCAGTTTACTGAATTAAAATGCAGGACTTTCACCCAGGTGACCCGTGTTTCTGTCTCTGGTGAAACCAATTGACAGCGTTGACTTATTTTAAGTAGATTAAGCTAACGTAACTTGGCCATGTCAGGTACGTAATGCAGTTTACCGAATAACAATACAGGACTTTCACCCAGGTGACCCGTGTTTCTGTCTCTGGTGAAACCAAAAGACATTGTTTACTTATCTTAAATAGATTAAGTGTACTTGACATGACCATGTCAGGTACATAATGCAGTTTACTGAATACAAATACAGGACTTTCACCCAGGAGACCCGTGTTTGGGTCTCTGGTGAAACCAATTGACAGTGATGACTTATCTTAAGTAGATTAAGCTAACGTAACCCGGCCATGTCATGTACGTAATGCAGTTTACTGAATAAAAATGACCCGTGTTTCTGTCTCGGGTGAAACCAAAAGTCAATGTTTACTCATTTTAAATAGATTGAGTTTATTTAACATGACCATGTCAGGTACGTAATGCATATTATTGAGTAAAAATACAGGACTTTCACCCAGGTGACCCGTTTTTCTGTCTTGGGTGAACCCAAAAGTCATTGTTTACTTATTTGAAGTAGATTGAGCTAACGTAACCCGGCTATGTCAGGTACGTAATGCAGTTTACTGAATACAAATACAGGACTTTCACCCAGGTGAGCCGACTTATTTTAAGTTTTGTGATGTGCGATAACATTACTGCGGCGCTCACGTAACACACACAGCCGACTTAACTACGTCATAAACACGCTTATTTCATATGGGAAGTGAAAATGTCTGATGTGGAATATATTTTATATTTTAGTGGTTTTAAAACAGCTGAAAATCATGTCCTTTGTGTCACGCTGGTGTGCTTCAGAAATCTAATCGCCTTCATTTCTGTGCAGATTGTGAATCCATATTCAGAGACTATTGAACTCTGGAAATATATTTCAAAAAGTTTTATGCAAGTGATTACGAATTCTTATTTTCAATATTTGGCAAATCTTAATGAAGGCAGTTTTGGTTGAAACAGTTATACAGGATGTTTAAATAAATGTTTTAATTTCATTGCATATTTATATCATTCATCAATGAGGATTAGCTAATTAACAGCGACGTTGCTAAAAAAAAAAGGAATACATCACAACCGTTATCCAATGAAATGAACAACAAGTTGTATCTCTAAATAAAGCGTGAACCTTGTTACTTCCTCGTTTCTCGCTGGGAACGCGACAGCGTCGCCATATCTCCGCAATTAATTTTGAGGTGTACGGCGTTATCATAAACAATAGAGTGATCCTTTTTAAGCTCTCCTCCCGGCCAACAACACATTGTTGTTAATTCCCTTCATAAGTGAAACCGCTTCTCACAACACGCCTCGCATCTAGCCCGTTAGTTTTTTCGGGAACACTTTCTCGCTCGATGCAGCGAGTTCATTTTCACTTTCAAGCTCTCCGACGCTGTTCCGAGCTTTAGAAGTGGAGATGTCGGCTGCGTTGATGCGAGGTTAAGAGGGAAGGGAAGAGGGAAGAGGGAAGAGGGAGGGACTGCACACTGCTACTGAGGCGAGTCTCCGGTCCTCAAAGGGAAAAGTCTTGCCTATCTTTTGTGGAGAAAGAGACTGCAGGCTACAGATGCAGAGCTCCACTACTGAAGGGAAGTTAATAGCTTGGCCTCCCTCAGACTAAACACAGAGAGAAACAGAGCAGAGAGAAGGAGAGAGAGAGAGAGAGAGAGAGAGAGAGAGTGGGTCTATTAGCATTCCTGCTCTCAACCTGACAATGACAGCTGACAATGACCAAGTGTCCAAGGTGAGCAGGAGACATGGCACAGGAAGCAGAGACGTCCCTTCCCCCCCTAGAGGCCAACGCCGTGTTGTTTTTTTGACGCTGTTCTCGGTTTCCTTTGTGGTCGCAGTCGACTGGACTCTAAATGTCAGAGTTCTGCGACACATGTAGATGACTTTGGCCCCGTTGCAGCCCGGCCGAACGTCTTCCTTTGCCACTTAAAGATGCACAAAGCGAGGACATTTATATGAGAATAGTATCATAATAAAAACATAGACATTATACACTGCAAATCCCAAAAGGGTTCAGAGGACGGTCCCCTGATTGATACCCGGTGGATCTCTCTTAATATGGGTGGATGTCAGGTGGTTTTCGGGTCCTTTTGGGTGTTTTTGTATCATAAATCACGAACAACAAACCCAACGTATGGCGTTCAGGAGGTTGTTATTCATCCATTCGTACACGCCGTACCAAGCAGCCGGGCTGAATCTTCTCAACGCATTGGAGTGGGATTCATGAGCTGCACATCTGGCATGCAGATGTGATCCACGCTTCAGACTCAGGCGTCACATCTACACTTTCTCTCTCCACAAATCGAGACGAGACTTTGCCCCGAAAATGCGTTCGGAGCATTTTGGCAGATGATGACGGACATCTGGGCCTGAACAGCAGGCAACACCCCCCCCCCCTCCGCTACCTAACCCCCCCCCCCCCCCAAAAAAGCAGGCAAATAATTATGTTAGTACACAGATTCATATGCTCCCCACCGCAAGCATATTGTCATTATCTCTGCCTCTCCCTGCGAAACTTTCAGATGTTATTTAGATTAGTGCCTCCACAAGTCACACGGCGGGGGAGGGTGGTGGGGGGGGGGGGGGGAGGGAGCGCGAAAAGCCATTTAATTGCTCCTGTCTCTTGGCGTAGAGCTGAGGTGAGTCCAGGACACGAGCGTCGCCTTCAAGCCTCGCACCCTGCAGACACCAGCAGCGATGACCGGCACACCGACTGGTACCTTTCTGATCTTCTGACCACTCGACGCGCTGCTACAGTCCACGTCATGGATACCCCGACTAGGCAAGGTGCCGGGACCTTTCTAACCCTTCACACCAATGGCACAGCCTTCTGGAGCAATTTGGTGTCCCTGAACGAGAGGAGCCGGGGATCAAACCGCCGATCTTTTAATCGAGGGACAACCTGCTCTACCTTCTCAGGCCCAGTCGCCCCAGTGACCCTCCTCTGCTTTTTACTTAATTACTCACTTATTTCGTCGCCTGGAGCCTCAACGGGACATTACCGCGCCTCGTGTGATCTGTAATCCCGTCAGATATCTCTTTAAACCGTAATCTCAGCGTGTTTTTAACACATCCGTCCAGCATCTGTTTGTCGGACGTCCGCTCGGCTCTAAGCGTAACACACATGTTGTTCGAGAGGAAAATGACCACCAACCTACGGGTCGACATTTAAAATTCAGACTTTAGGCCCTCAAACGAAGACGGACAACAACACAAATACTCACCTGCGAATATATCACGTTGAATTCTCGTCTTTCCATCTATTATTAGGACGTAATACCAGCGATGTGGACTTGTGACATCGAGGCAAAAGCAATAGCAAAGTTAATTTGTTTTATTCAGTCCAAAATGATGAATCGCAAATTTACGATATCTTAAAAAAACAAAACGGCTTATAACCTGCTTTAGAAAAAGCGTTAAACTCCACAACGTCTTATCTTCTTATCGACACCGTGGCATTTTAAAAGGAGAGTTTTATATTTCCAGAGTGACTTGAATCACGCATCGTTTTGTGTGACTCAAAATGCTTAAGTCGGGAAGAAATGTGAGCGTAAATAGCACAATGCCTCATTGTTAAGACGGACCTACCACGGCGTACATGTGTTTGTGGCTCTCCGCCGAATCAGCGCTAACTGTCGCCCTGACAGACAGTGAGTTATGAATGTGGTGGAAAAACACTCAGCGAGAGTCACGCCTACAGACTCTCAAATGTCAATAACGGAAAGTTACAGTCGCCCACGCCGTTTGATTGCCAGCGGATTTATTCTTTGTTTACTTCACCACGAGAGCACGTAAAAATACAAATCTCCGGTAAAGAGGCTAAGACGATAATCACGAGGTTGTTGTTTCACATTATTGTTTTAATGTGGCCTGTAATTTCAATCAGGAACGGGAGGCGTCTCTTTCTGTTCTCACTGTTATAGAAAGTGTAACTTTCTGACAACTCAGAAAGAAAGAAAGCGGAAGGCAGATGTTATCGAAGGTCGCCAAGAGAAGAACTCCCCCGCGGTCATTCTTTCTCCTCGCACTTCGGGAAGAAGTCCGCATTGTTGGGATCAATGTTTTTTCTGCAATTTCCGAAGAGCAATTGGATCCGATTTGACGTGAATTAAGTTTAACGATATTTAATGGTAAGAAGTTTAAACAAACAATCGAGGCTCAGGATCGTGGTTTCCGTGGTGATCCGGGCTCCACAGGTACGAGATTAAGGGAGCAGGTGTTGCTTTCTGACCCGGGTCAAGACGAAAGAGAGCGATGTTTCCCCAGTACAAAGAGTCTTAGTCGCTAATCAGCCAATCACCTCCTCTCAAAGGTTAGCTCAGCTTCTAACACCTTCCTGTTGGATAGAAGTCCGCTATCAAAATGGAGGGTCAAACGTCATGAACCCCCGGGTCAAAACCTCACTTCCGGTCAAGTTGCTAAACAAGTATTTTCACAATAAAAGTCCCGTCTGTTATTGTCCGCATTAAAGTCACGTCACAGGTTTCAACCGGCTTCGACATTCTGAAATACTAACTAACACTCATTCCATGCACATACACAACAGTACTTCTTGCCATTGACATTAATCATTTGCATAGAGTAAACAGTACCCCTATGCTTCATAACACATCCATAATAATAATATTCTCCCTAATATTTCCTATTATAATATCTTTCTATATGTATTCATTAAAAGCTCAAGACTACAGAATCAAAATAAACTATTACAACCTAACACGACATAGCCGCACGTTGTAAGATATGCAATTTCAAAGAGGCGATTATAATTCCCGGGTAACGCAACCTTCAGGAACAAGCTCTTCATATTCGACGTTACCGCCGAGGTCAAGTTATGTAATTCTACATAGAGAAAAAGAGATTTTAGTTTCCAGAAGGCTAACGGTGCAAATTACACGGATGACTTTACATGTATAAGAAAGTGCGCTGAATGTTTCATGGAAAGGTTCTGCCGGGTCGGACATTTTATTCCGAAGACCGCTCATTTTTCCCATCTCGCCTATTCTCCAATAATAATGGGTGCCGCGTTGGAAAAGAGCGCCCGAAAAGGACCGCTGTGACCCCCCCGTCTCCAAGGCCTCACTTCCAGCGGAGCCCCGGACTCACTTTATTAGAGTCTCGGGTGGTCTGATAAGGTACCGACGGGAGCCAAAATGGTTCTGCGGAAAAAGAACGTGTGCTGCGCAAATTGTGTGCATGACATTTATGTCCAGCGTTGACCCCGATTCCTAATTTCAAAGTACCATAACGCAGTGTTTCGGGGGGAATTAGCATAATATTCCAAGTCTGCATGTGCTGCACGGATGATTCTTTGATAGAACACGCGCGGTATATGATGTCCTGTCTGTTGGCATCACATCACGCATTACTCCCGCCTACCTCCTGCAGCACCGGCGCATTTTTTCTTTCCCTTTTGATCAAACGCTGTTGTCAAAGGACCGGACAGGTGACCCCTGGGCAGCGCGAGTGGAGATCTCCTTCAGGGTCCGCGTGATTTCACCTGGCAAGGTGTTGTCTCTCTCCATTAGCCGCGCAACCAATCACTGGTAATTCAAACGTATTACTACTGCGAGGTCTGTACATTCTCAAACCCTGAGAGCTTTTTGTTTATTTTATTTTTTGGATCATTACCGAAGGAAAAAAGGCATGTTTGTTGTTTCGTGATCCGGGAGCGGTGCGTGCGGTTTGCGTGGAGAGTGCACAAAATGGTTTGAGTGCTCGGACAAAATGGAACGGGGTGATGGACAGGTTGTGGTTAAGGAAAAATAAAAAAGAAGCAAGAGCTTTATTAGATTATCCAAGGCCCAGGGAAAAACATTTTTTTATTTACTTCAAGAGCGAGTTTAAATCTTAATCTGAAAGCATGTCTAGAGAGAAACTCATCACTCATAACTCATAACCTCCCAAATTTTACATCTACAAGAAGGCGGAGTCGTTGGTTAATTAATCCGCCGAGGTTTACGGCTCCAGCTGTTAGTCTCCGCTCACTTTATTTATCTTCTCACGGAGTGTGACCTCCCTCTGCTCACCCGTTCCCCTTCATTTCCCTCCACCGCCCGCCGCTTTGTGACATTTATCCTCTTTCCAAATTGGCGGAAAAAGAGCGAGGGCGCCTTTTTTCTAACGCCATCGGGGTCGTCTTCGCGAGGCTACGGCGGAGTGTTTTTGGGAGTTTGTGTACAATCGGTGTGTTTAGAGGGCTCATTGACAGTTTTACTCATACTTCGTGTACCGGTGTTTTTGTGGGGAGTTTGTGTCCAATCGGTGCGTTCAGGGGCATCATTGACAGTTTTACTCATACTTCGTGTACCGGTGTTTTGGGGGGAGTTTGTGTACTATCGGTGAGTTCAGGGTGCTTAACGCCTTCAAATGCAGCAAATGTGCCGGATTGGCAGGATTTAGTTGCTGTTATTTGTGGAAGTGATTTCTGCACATTACACAGTTTACTGATTTACTGGAGTTTATCTTAAACTGCCAGTAAACAAGCACAATAATCACCAGCCTGGTGTCAAAGAGTTTCTCTTCCACTTTGCCAGTTAAGCTAACGGACAAGAATATGAGAGTGAGACTCGTGAAAGGATTTGTATTTCATTTTTGTATGCATATAGAGATGGATTAAAAAAATTCATGATTCAGACAAAGACTACGGGACCGTGGTTGCTTGTCACAACAAAAGAAGTTTTAATTAAATTCCAATCACCGGAATCATAACATATACCACGTAGCATTTATAATCTGTGACTACATATGACAGGTAAGATGATACCCACTACCATGGTTTCATATTTATTATCATTATTAGCATCTGCCAATCGCCTTCTTCTGGTTATTTTTGTAAATGAAATAGAGTAAAATTAACAAAAGTAACTACTAATTCGAAAAGGGAATTCTCATTCCCAAACCCAGAGTCCGGGCGTGTTAACAGGCCCCGATTGTCTCATCAGAACGTCAGACACAGAGTGAGTTAAGACCATTACAAACAAAACAGGAACACTGGTGTGTTTGCACATCGCCGACTTGAGCTCTCTCGGGAATATCGAGCGTCTGGAGTCGGTGGAACGGCTTGAAAACGAAACGAGGGGCGGCGGGCGGTCTCGAGATTGGCTCGCAATAACAAAAAAATGAAACCTTTTGTGAGCCAAGGTCAGGAACCTTTTGGGTGGAACAGATGGCTCCTGCCATCGTGACGCAGCCTTAATTGGCAGTACGGTTTTATTTATTGGCCGTTTAACCCAATTGGTCAATTAGGTTAATAGGTGACTTCACTGTTTACTCTGATTTACAAACCTGCAGCTCGTGAGCACCTGGTAATAACAATCACCCATCCCACGGACGCTTAAAGAGCATATATTAACAATTACCCTGAAAAAACACCACGGACTACTACATATAACAATACATTCTGTGTAATGTTCCAGCTGCAGTTTTACCTTCTTTACTGGAGTAAAACATTTAAACTCACCTGTGATTATATAATAATAATAATAATAATAATAACTTTATTTATATAGCACCTTTAAAAACAAATTTTACAAAATGCTCTACAGAGTCAAGGCAAAACAAATAGAATAGTAATAAACAAATATAACATTTAAAAAATAAATATATATATATATATATTATATTAAAATAATAATAAAAAAATACATGAATACATACATAAATAAATAAATAAGTAAAATTAAAATAAAAAACAGACAAACTTAATTAGGGAAACCAAAGTTCTGCATAAAATGACAAGATCACTTCAAAGTTGTTCTATAAAAATGGGTTACGTATATAGATTCTTGTTTTTGTATTACACTTTTTCATAAATGCCATGTTTGGATATTCATGTTGTTGTCGTATTAGAATAAAATGTTACTACAGAGGGAACTCTGACATCTCTTTGTATCAACCCATAAAATAAACCGTCTACAGCCATAAAAATAACCTTTTTTCCATGTTTTTTAGGTTACGGTGTTCCATAAATCAGGCTATGAATGATTTATGAACTAAACCTTCAGGATACACAGAGGAATGCGACGGGAAGGTTTGGAGGGTGGAAGCGCAGAATTCAGTTTTGTAAAATGACACTACCGGTGAATGTGTTAAAAACAACAATATGGCGTTATATGATGCTAACTTGTTGAATTTAGGAGAAATCTACAGATGCAAATAGACAAAGTAGTAAAAACATAATGCTTATTTGGGATTTCTTAAGCAAAATAAACTCTCGCCTTAAAAAAAACACTCATTTCTAATTTAAGAGAAAGATCCGTCTTTTCGACCGGCTCCTCGACATCGAGGTCGTGGTGCGGAGACGCCGTCGGCGCCGTTATCTTTGAAGCTGGATCCATATGGAGGAGGAGGAGGAGGAGGAGGAGGAGGAGGGGTCCTCGGTAGCGGTGGCGAGGCCCCCGTAGCGTTCGCGCCCCGATCCTTCATCACCTCTGAGCTGTCGCCGTATAAACTCTCCCCGCGTCCCCAGAATCCTCTCGGCTTCGTTAATTCATTCATCGTCTCGTCGTCTTCTCCTCGGGAGGCGGAGCCTGCGCGAGGTCTCTTTCTGGCGGGAAAAAAAAAGAGTCTCCGCCAACGAAGGGTAATGGGCCCAACCACAGGCTGACAGATCTATGAGGGTGATGAACGAACACCCTCGGGAGGAACGCGACAGGGGCGTACACACGTGTGTGTGTGTGTGTGTGTGTGTGTGCGGCTTTCATCTTCTTTCTTTTTTCACTCAGCTACGAGAAGCCGTACACAAATTCCCAGACGCACGTTAAAGAAAAGTCAAAAACGCAAATGGCCGTCTTTCGCTCAGGTAATCCGGATCGTTTTTTATTATTATTTTTCTTTCGGGCCGAGCCGCGTCCATCGATCTTAGTAACGTCGGGCGACGGCGCCCGTACATTTCCTCCGCCTGAACGTCCTCCCTCCACCCTGGAGAGGGAGCGTTCACCGGGGAAAAAAAAGGGGCGAGTCGTCAGACGGAGGCCTACTTCACGGAGCTATTTAAAGAACCGGGGAGGGGGGTTCTAAAAATATGGTGCTCTTAAAGTTCTGGACGTTCTCGGCTCTAATAAAGGAATGCGGCGGCTCATTGTTCTACTTTTTGTCTTCTTTTTTTTCTTCCTCTCACGATGTGTTCTGAATGGCTGTCCTGAATTCCAATGGGGGGGACTCTCTCTCTCTCTCTCTCTCTCTCTCTCGCGTAATTCATCTTTCTTTTCAGGGATCCGAAGGAGTCACGCCGCGGGGCCGTCACTTTCTTCTTCCTCTTCCCCTCTGCAAAGTGTTTGTGTGTTTAACGCCCAGATTTCCTTCCGTATACACACACCAGATGTGTAGAACTATAAAGGAACGGCGGCGGCGGCGGCGATGATGATGATGATGGTGATGATGATGATGGATGATAATGACGGTGTCAAGGCTGCCGGAGGATTCCAGAGCGCAACAAGGATATTGGGGTTAAAGCCCATATGGACGGGGTTAAATGATTGAACCCACCCACTTTTTGGAAAATGACAAACAAGCGCACCCAAGGCAGCAAAGAAACTACCCCCCCCTCCCCCTCCCCCTCCCCCACCAGGCTGCTTCCATTTAAACTCCCTCATCTTTCTTCAACGCCGGACTCTTTTTTTTCTGCGCCTGTCATCCTCATTCTGTCACGTCCGTCCGCCGGCCGTTAGCCGGAGGATCCGAGGGGCGTGGCGAGAGGAGCTTGAGGAGCTTTGTTCAGAAAGACGCCGCCGACCTTTACCAGACGCACGCCCGGCGGGAGCGTGATGCTCGGAACACGTGGAGACGCCAGAGCCTCGGCGCCACGGGGTGTCGCGCGGCGGCGGCTATTCTGGCTCCGCCTCCTTCCTTCCTCACATTCGGGTGTTTCATCAAGTCGGAGGGTTTTTGAAAAAAAGGGTCTGGCGACTTCGCCGAGGCCCAGAGACGGAGGAGGAGGAGGAGGAGGAGGAAGACGGTGCGCTCCACTCGGGGGGGAGGAAGGAAAAAAAAGCGATTTGCTCACTGAAAATTGTCCATTGTCTTTTCCGAGGATTGTTCGATTCAAATCACGACATCGAGCCGCCGGTTGGCCGGAGTCGCGAGGACACGGAGAGAAAAGACGTATCTCACACGAGTCGAGACTTTTTCATGATTATGATTTTTTTTTAAATATAAAAAAAAAAGAGGATTCAGCCTGAATCAAAATCTGTCAATAAGCAACGAGCACGACCGTCTTAAATGATTTGAATGTGACTGGAATAAACGGCCCTTGATTATTTGTGTTCATCTTTAACAATAAGTACCTCTGAGTCTCGTGTGAACGGCAGAGCGTCCTCTCGTGGTCCTCTCGTGGTCCTCTCGGGGTCCTCTCGTGGTCCTCTCGGTGTCCTCTCGGGGTCCTCTCGGGGTCCTCTCGGGGTCCTCTCGTGGTCCTCTCGTGGTCCTCTCGGGGTGCTCTCGGGGTCCTCTCGGTGTCCTCTCGGGGTCCTCTCGGTGTCCTCTCGGTGTCCTCTCGGGGTCCTCTCGGTGTCCTCTCGGGGTCCTCTCGGTGTCCTCTCGTGGTCCTCTCGGGGTCCTCTCGTGGTCCTCTCGGGGTCCTCTCGGGGTCCTCTCGGTGTCCTCTCGGGGTCCTCTCGGTGTCCTCTCGGTGTCCTCTCGGGGTCCTCTCGGGGTCCTCTCGGGGTCCTCTCGTGGTCCTCTCGGGGTGCTCTCGGGGTGCTCTCGGGGTCCTCTCGGTGTCCTCTCGGGGTCCTCTCGGGGTCCTCTCGGTGTCCTCTCGGGGTCCTCTCGGGGTCCTCTCGGGGTCCTCTCGGTGTCCTCTCGGGGTCCTCTCGGTGTCCTCTCGTGGTCCTCTCGGGGTCCTCTCGTGGTCCTCTCGGGGTCCTCTCGTGGTCCTCTCGGGGTCCTCTCGGGGTCCTCTCGTGGTCCTCTCGGGGTCCTCTCGTGGTCCTCTCGGCGTCCTCTCGGCGTCCTTTCGGGGTCCTCTCGGCGTCCTCTCGGCGTCCTTTCGGGGTCCTCTCGTGGTCCTCTCGGCGTCCTCTCGGGGTCCTCTCGGGGTCCTCTCGTCGTGACGGACGCCTAAACTGTTTTCGTGTTTTTTTTCTTCTAATATTTGCACATTTCCAATATGTGCTCATTGACATTTGGATTTCCTAAAGAGTGTCGAGGCAGGATGCCAATACAGCTTTTTTTGTTTTTGTTGTTGTTGTTGCTCGCTCCGTTCCCTCTGAGCACGAATTTATAAATTGAAAAAAAAAAACAGGCGAAAATGACCTTAATCCGCTCTCCTCCGTCATCCTGCGGGAGGATGTCGGCGCTCTGCGGGGACGGGCTTCACAGCCTCGCCGCCGCCATCTGTTGCTTTTTTTCATTAACAAATTTTTTTTTTTTCCTCCCTTAATTTAACCAGACAATGCTGCGGCTCCCATAACGCCACTAAATCCTGAATTGAAAAAAAGAAAGAATGGAAAAACACCCAAGTTGCCACGGAGACCATGTTTTCAGATTAGCGGCGGTAATTGCGAGTATAATGCAAAGTGTGTTCATCCAGGATTACGGCCACGGCGTGTTCAGTTTGTATTCAGGTAAACGGCTAAATGCATCTCGCCCCATCGGAGCGGGCCTGAGAAGACTGTGACGGGATGAGTACCGCTCGCTTTTTCCCCCAGAATGCACAGCTGGTCGCGAATGTGTCTTCTTCGTTATTCTCTGGCCGTTAAAACCTCGTTTTAAAAAAGGTCCCAACAACAATAAATGTTATTCATTTGTTCCCCGAGATGAATGACCGGCGAAGACAACTACCGATAAAAAAATGAAGAAGAACAAGAACAAGAAGAAGAACACAAAAAAGAAGAAGAACGATGAAGAAAATGAAGAAAATCGAACGAAGAATAATAACAAGAACAAGAAATGAAGAAGAAGAAGAAGAAGAAGAAGAAGAAGAAAATAAAGAAGAAGAAGAAAAAGAAGAAGAAAAAGAAAAAGAAGAAAAAGAAAAAGAAGAAAAGAAAAGAAGAAGGAGAAGAAAAAGAAGAAAAAGAAGAAGAAGAAGAAAAAGAAAAAGAAGAAAAAGAAAAAGAAGAAAAGAAAAGAAGAAGGAGAAGAAAAAGAAGAAAAAGAAGAAGAAGAAGAAAAAGAAGAAGAAGAGTGCACAGTTTATGATGTTTTAAGAAGCGGGGCCGGCGGGGGGACGGGGGGGGGGCGGTGGGGGCGGGGCCGGCGGCGGCTCCCCAGCCGGCATGCATCACGTCGCCGTGCGCTGATGGGGTTTTATTGATTTATTTTTTGCACTCGGCTCCATCACTCACAACTTTTCATCCGGCAGCGACTAACTGAGACGGATATTTTTTCGACCGCTCGAAAATAGATCATTAGCCGATTGGAGGAGGCGGACCTTAAAGGGCCGGCACGGATCCACGGGGGAGAATGTTAGGAGGACACGGAAACCGGGAACGCCGACGTCCGAAAAGAAAAGGGAAACGCTAAAGTGAGGAGGAGAGACGGCAGCTGGCCAATCACATGTTGTTTATGGTAAATACATGAGAATGATATCTAGGGGGGGGGTAATAAGCAGCGGTGGCTGAATCGGAGCTGAGGGCCAATCGGATGCTTTAATTCCTCTCTACTGATATGACTACATGTCTCCTTTACGGGGGGGAGGGGGGGGGGTTGCCTCATTCTTAGGATAAATAGGGTAATAATTCCATTGGGGGGGGGGGGGTGAAGCAATACAACATGGGAGGGAGGATGTTTTTTTTTTATGTGCTCTGTTGTCTCGGATGCAATAACAGAGTCCACCACGCGACGCCTCATCCTTCTCTCTCTCACTCTCTCTCTCTCTCTGAAAGAAACCTGAAGCATGTGTGCCAAAAAAAAAAAAAAGAAGCGAATCCAAACAGGCGGAGGCCACGAGCGTCATGTTACATTTGAATTTGTTTGTAGTCACGGAGCGTTGTCGAACAGGTTCGTACTATAAGTTTAAAAACAACAACAACAAAAAACAACACCTTGAGCCAAATAAATTATAATTCCCGGAGAGAGTAATCTGTGAGGATTTAGAGGTGAGGCGGTGCTCTGTGCAGACTAATTGCAGACAGCTTGGGATAAACATGCGATTAAAAAACCGTCTAAAGTCGTTTTTTTCCCCCCCGACTTCCGGCGAGGTCTTTCCTGATCACGTTAATTACTTCGAGGGCGGCAGACGGCGAGGCTAATTAAGAAATATGTCTCAGCTGAACTGTGGTGGACGGCCGCCGCGCCGCCGACCCAGATCCCCCAACGCCGCCCGGGGGGCGGGGCCGGTAATCAGGAGTCCGCGCCGTGTCGGTTGATTAACCCAAATTAAGCGTCCGGAGGCCGAGTTTGTGACCCGCGGTTCAAAATAAAACCCGGCGGGGATCACAATCAGTGACGTTGACCTGGAGCTGTAATCAGTCCCTCAGAACGCCGTCGCACGCTTCAGGTAAAACACTCGTAATGACTCACGATCAATTCAATCAAGAAATCAAAGTTTTAAAAAAGCTTTAGAAACTGTGACGGACCGGCCAGAGGAATCTAAAACGCTCGCTCGTGACTGTAGCGGACGTTTGTCCTTCCAAACAAAACAAAACTATAAATCTAATTTCCACTGATGGGTTTCGACGCAGGCGAAAGAAAAGTATCGTCCAGTTCGGTTTGTTGATTCTGATTATTTATTTTCCAAACAAACACAACGCTGACACTCTGTGCTGATGCTGGTAGAAAACCATCGGCCACCCAGGTGCATGCTGGTCCTGCGCCCCCCCCCCCTCTACATGCAACCACAGGGGCCCAGTGTTACGCAATCAGTGAACCTAACACTAAATCTATCATAAGAAACAACGAAGAGAGAGGAGGAGGAAGATGAGGAGGGGGGGAGGTAGCAGGAGGGGGAGGAAGGAGGAGGAGGAGGAAAGAGGAGGAAGAGGAGGAGGAGGAGGAGGAAGAAGGAGGGGGAAGAAGGAGGAAGAGAGAGGAGGAGGGAGGAAGGAGAGAGGAGGAGGAAGAGGAGGAGGAGGAGGAGGAAGAGGAGGGAGGAGGAGGGGGGGAGGAAGCAGGAGGGGGAGGAAGGAGGAAGAGAGAGGAGGAGGAGGAGGAGGGGGGAGGAAGGAGGAAGAGAGAGGAGGAGGAGGAGGAGGGATCCAGTACAGAGCTGGGGGCGGGGCTTCAGAGGCCATAAACAGTGTTTTTCATAAAGAAGATGTCATTTATAGTCCGAGGCGATGAAATGCAGCTGGATTATTGATGAGCAACGTTTTGGACGCGGCGGTGAGTCTCTGAGTCTCTGAGTCTCTGAGGCTCTGAGTCTCTGAGTCTCTGAGTCTCTGAGTCTCTGAGTCTCTGAGTCTCTGAGTCTCTGTGAGGCGGCGCCGCATGTCCGACGGCCTTATTCCGTGGCGGTCCTCTAACGCTTTGATAGATGGCGGTTATCTACGCCCGTCGGTGGATGACGGCCATCTGCCGCCGCCTCCTCCTCCTCCTCCTCCTCCTCGGAGGAGGAGGAGCCGGTCCGGAGACGTCTGGGAAAAAAAAAAAAGAAAAGATCTGGGTCAGCTAAGGTGAACGCGGCCCGTCCTCGGCAGGGATCGGCCCCCGAAAAAAAAACGAGATGACTCTCGATCCGACGAAAGTCGAGGCGAGTCGAGTCTCCATGAGGTCGACCGTGAGACCGCTCTCATCCGGGGAGACGCTTTGACCTCCCGACCGCGGGGCGACCTTCATGTAAGAACACCTCGGACAGTCGAGAGAGAGTCCAGGTGGGCGGATTGAGTCGTAACCGGAGGGCAGAGGAAGCTCTAGATGCTTAAGTGGGTTTGTTTGTTCCTCGGGGGGGGAGGGGGGACAGGAAGCTGACGTGTGCTCCGCGGCTCGTATCGACTGCGCCCCCGCCACCACCCCCCCCCCTGACCCATGGAATTGGGGTCAGGGGGGGGGGGGTCGGGCTGCGTGAGCGAGGCGAACCGGCGTCTCCGTGCGATACACGCCGCACGGAAAAAAGGAGCAGATGTTTTTCCCGCCGCCGTCCGATCGAAAGCGTTTTTTAAAAGCCGACCAGAGTACAGGGAGGCGAGTGTGCCGGCTCTGGCTCCTCCCCCCCCCCCCCCCCCCCCCGCCGTGCATTGGTCTGACGAGGGTTTCGAGCAAATTGGAGGAGCCTGCGGAGGGGCGGAGCCAGTCGGACCGAGACGAGCGGCGAGGGGGGAGGGGGGGGGCGTCGTGAAGGGGGTGCGTCGGGTATCGCGTTACGCTCAAATGTTTAGGTGCCACGGAGAAAAAAACCCGCTGACCTCTTCTCCCCCCCCCCCCGAGGCAGTCGAGCGGCATTCAATGGCGGTCTGGAAAAGTAGCAAATCTGCATCACGGCGAGTCGGTCAAAGCATTTAAAGGCAGACGAGTCGCTCTCAGACGAGAAGGTTTAATTCAGCGGTTAGGAGGGGGGGGGGGGCGACGACGACTCATAATTGCCGTTTTGGTTTCGATATGCGTTAAAAAAGCGAAGTTCACAATGAGGAAGAGGGGGGTCTGAACGCCCGTCATGGCGGCGGCGCGGCGTGGATATCACAGCTGTGAAAATTGACGCGACCTTGAAAAGAAAAGCTGGAGCCGGGTGGAGCGCCCCCCCCCCCCCCGGTCATTAGGGTGAAAAGGCGTGTAACTAACTACCATGTTCAGACCGCCCAATGAGCACCGGCTCCCTGACCACGCACAGCGCACTCAATTACAGGGAGGAGAGAGGAGAGAGGAGAGAGGAGAGAGGAGACAGGAGAGAGGGAGGAGGAACCAGGGTCATTTCCCCCTTCGGTGACCTTCAGACTAATGCGGCCCGGGAGAGACGCTCTTATGTTCTGACTCCCGCTGGAAGATGTCCCCGCGCTCCGAGGACATGGCCTTTCATTTCTCCTCCAGAGAGAGAGAGAGAGAGAGAGAAAAGGTAAACATGTCGGCGAAGAACACGACCTAATTGGTGTTCATTTTGAAAAATGGAGCCACATTTAAAGGGCCAGTGTTGCAGTTGGGGTTCTTTTTGAACCCTCCTGTTTAAAGAAATAAAAACACAAACATGAATCATAAATCATAAAGCATCATCTTCCATATTGAACCTGCTATAACCGTCATTCACAGAGTCACTCTTTATTTGTCTTAAAGTTGCAGTGATTGGCCTGGGAGAGAAACTCTTTGAATACAATTAGAAGGAGGAGGAGGAGGAGGAGGATGATGATGATGATGATGATGATGATGACGAAACCGTTTTCTAGTCGCGGGGCTCAAAGCTCACGACGATGAACTCTGCCGTCTAAACTCTGAAGCCCCGGACGGATCGTCCATCTGCACGGCGCCGTACGCAACGAAGAGTCTGAGGAAGACCCTGAGGAAGACCCTGAGGAAGAGCCTGCCTCCTCTCAGCGTCTGAACGGGGCTGACGGTTCATGATCTGATTTATTACAACACTCAGAGGATGTGAGGAATATTATTAGCCTGAAATAACATCTGACATGTGGCGGTCTGAAGGCCTCTGATTGGTTGAGCTCGAGGTGACGATGTCTTGACGCGATGAACTCGTCGTTTCCGTCGGCGACGCAGTAATCACCGTGAGAATCCGAGCCTCTGCTATTTGTCGTTCGGTGGATATTCCAAAGAATGCGAATAATATTACCGCGATCCCCTTTTTTATTATTATTTATTGTCGCACTTACATGATGAAATGAACGACAAAGGAATAGCTACCCGTCGTCCTCGTCTCGCCGCGTGGCGCCCGATCCCTCGACGGCGTGTGACTCCGATTCCGTCGATTCTTTTGGAGCATTTAGTACAACGGCCTCGATTGATGCCGTTAGAGCTCGTTGATTGGCTGTCAGGGGGGGGGGGGGGCAGAGATCCTTGAGACCGTCACATATGTTCAAATCAAGCTGGGGGGGGAAAAACGGTAATTTTTCCGTTTCCTTAAATCACGGCACACGTTTATGTGGTTAGCTAATGAAAACAATTAGCATTCTGATTCTCTGAACCACCGATAATATATTCATCCATTCGGGGTGTTGATGGTGCACCAAAACCTGTGTGCTTGTCCAAAAATATACCCCCCCCCCCATCTCACCTTTTTTGTTGGGGTGGTTTGAATGTGTCGGTGACAGCTGCTGCCCCAGTTGGAAAGAGCCAATCACAGCGTCGCATTCAGGATTAAGAATAGAGGCGAGGATGAGGAACACATCGATTTGAGAAAACAGCCTCTGAAGATATGCATTGGGAAATTACACACGTTTTATTTATATATTATTAAGTTTTAATAAAATATATACTTTCCAAGTTAATTACTTTCATTAAGGGGATTCTGTTTTTAAATTGCAATTATTTTAATATTGCATTTCTAAATGTGCAAATGAGACTTTATCTGATGATAACTTTTAATTACTTGGAAGAATTTTACAGATGCAAACAGACAAAGTATTTAAAAACAAAACATTTGACAGTGAGTAAGTGACATAAAAATTAATCAACCTAAAAACTAAATAACCTAAAAACTAAGTAACCTAAAAATTGAGTCACTTAAAAATTAAGTAACCTAAAAATTAAGTATCATAACAATTAAGTACCCTAAAAATTAAGTAACCTAAAAACTAGATTGACGAAAAAATAAGTAAACTAAAAACTAAGTACCCTTAAAATTAAGTAACCTAAAAATTACGTAACCTAAAAATTAAGTAACTTAAAAATTAAGTAATCTAAAACTAAGTAACCTAAAAACTAAGTACCCTAAGCACGAAGTACCCTAAAAACTAAGTAACCTAAAAACTAAATACCCTAAAACTAAGTAACCTTAAAATTAAATAACATAAAAACTAAGTAACCTTAAAATTAAGTAACATAAAAACTAAGAAACCTAAAATTAAGTAACCTAAAAATTAAGTAACCTAAAAACTAAATAACATAAAAATTAAGTAACATAAAACTAAATAACTTACATTGAAAGTTTTTTGAACATTTGTGAGAACAAAAGAATTATCCCCAAAGAAATCTGCACAAACGTTCTGGATGAACAATAAAAAACTATTTGGGCATCGATACAGATTTCACTATCATCGTGGTATTTTCTTCCAGCATCCACACACACCTACACACAGACACACACACACAGAAACACACACACACACAGACACAGACACACACACACACACACACACACACACACACACACACACACACACACACACACACCCTCTGGAGGAGAGGCCGGACCGACAACCTGAGAACTCTGACCCAATTCCCTTCCTCCGGGCCCGGGAGAGGAACCGGCTCACGGCTCGTCTTTGAAGCCGCTCCTGAAGTTTCTTCCTCTTCTTCATCTTCATCGTGAACTTTGTGTGAGACATAAAACAAAGTCGCACATCTGAAGTTATCACTTCCTCCACAGCGCCGGACCGGGGCTCCACTACAAAGACCCAACCAGAGACTTCCTCTGTTGGGTGTGGGGGGGGGGGGGGGGGGGGGTTGAGGGTGGTGTCAGTGAACATCTTGCATGTCAATAATTGCGACGCACTTTCTATTAAATTCCAATGTTTTGTGTGTTTTAATGCGTTTAAACGCCCTTTTAGGGGTTTTAAAAAAATCTTTTTTTTCATCTGTGAATGTTGGTTCTGCTGGTGTTTTTTTTATTGCATAATCCTGTCGACATTCTTGACCGAAGCACTTTCTCAAATGAGACGTTGCTCCCTGGAAAGACGACTGCGATTAAATAAAAGGGCTGAAAAAAATAAAAACAAACATTTGGTGAGGAAACCGCCTCCTGCTCTCTGATTGGTCCAAACGAGCGTCTGTAACGTGTCAATGGAAGACTTTAAGGGTTTAAAATCAGTGTTAATAGAATGTGTGTGTAGATACACACTCACACACATTATATACTGTATATATATACATATATACATATACACGTATACAGGACTGTCTCAGAAAATTAGAATATTGTGATGAAGTTCTTTATTTTCTGTAATGCAATTAAATAAACAAAAATGTCATGCATTCTGGATTCATTACAAATCAACTGAAATATTGCAAGCCTTTTATTCTTTTAATATTGCTGATTATGGCTTACAGCTTAAGAAAACTCAAATATCCTATCTCTAAATATTAGAATATCATGAAAAAGTATACTAGTAGGGTATTAAACAAATCACTTGAATTGTCTAATTAACTCGAAACACCTGCAAGGGTTTCCTGAGCCTTGACAAACACTCAGCTGTTATAAATCTTTTTTTTACTTGGTCTGAGGAAATATTAAAATTTTATGAGATAGGATTTTAGAGTTTTCTTAAGCTGTAAGCCATAATCAGCAATATTAAAAGAATAAAAGGCTTGCAATATTTCAGTTGATTTGTAATGAATCCAGAATGCATGACATTTTTGTTTTTTTAATTGCATTACAGAAAATAAAGAACTTTATCACAATATTCTAATTTTCTGAGACAGTCCTGTATATGTATATATATATATATATATACATATATACATATACACGTATACATGTATATATATATACTGTACATATATATATATCCATATATGTATATTCATAGATATATATATGTATATACATATATGTATATTCATATATACATGTATATATATATATACATATATATATATGTATATAAGTATATACATATATACATACATATATAGCCACTGTATATACATGTATATATATACATATATATATGTATATACATATATATATGTATATATATATATATATGTATATATATATGTATAAATATTAGGGCTGTCAGCGTTAACGCGTTAATCTATGCGATTAATTTGGCCGCGTTAACGCACTAAAATATTTTAACGCAATTAACGCAACTTTGTTTACTTCCGGTGTTCGTTGAAGTTTTTAACACTCAAACCGAGTGTCAAACCGCGGCAGTACGGTTTAACACTGTTTCCGTTTTTAAAACAATTATTTTTCCGCGAAAATAAGGAGCATAAATCAGTTTAAACTCGTGGATGAATCAGTCGGGTTTCCTCCTGCTCCTCTTTCCTCCCGTCTCCCCCTCTGATACACAGAGGAACGGAGGGGCGACCTGTCGGGTGACGCGGCGCGGAAAGAACGCGACACACGAAACCTTCAACGTGATTGGTCAATCCGTTTGTCTGTCAACATTTTGGGAAAGAAACAACCAATGAACACTCAGTAAATCACAAAGGACCTCCCACCTCACAGGTGAGGCTCTATAGCAGCCTGTCAGTCAGAGAGCAGAGAACACGGCACCAGGACAACTGAGCCTCATTGAATAGAGCTGAGATTGTTCTGGAATGTTTGATGTAGAAGACAGGGGTATGTGTCATATGCAAACACCTTTAAAAGGTGAATTTTGTTGTTGTTGTAAAATGTATAAAATGCCCCCAGCCTCCAGAGGGTTAACGTGACACATTTGAATGTCAGTCAGTTACCAAGGCCACTGGTTCTGCTGTTCAGTGTTAAAGATGACAGGACCAATGGGGTCTCAATATATATTTTTTTGTGACTAATCTGATGTTTCACTGAAGAAACAATTTATCATCCACAATATTAAATACCTCGCTGGCACTTTATAGGTAGGAGCCTCTTTGAAAACACAGCTCTGTGAAGTTTGGTCTTTAAAAAGAATGAACTTTTAACTTTTAACTTTTAATTGCGATTAATCGCAATTTCAAAATGTGCGATTAATTAGTTAATCTTTTTTAATCGATTGACAGCCCTAATAAATATACATGAATATATATGTATATATATATGTATATACATATATTTATAAATGTATAAATATACATATATATATATATATACAGGACTGTCTCAGAAAATTAGAATATTGTGATAAAGTTCTTTATTTTCTGTAATGCAATTAAAAAAAAAAAATGTCATGCATTCTGGATTCATTACAAATCAACTGAAATATTGCAAGCCTTTTATTCTTTTAATATTGCTGATTATGGCTTACAGCTTAAGAAAACTCTAAAATCCTATCTCATAACATTTTAATATTTCCTCAGACCAAGTAAAAAATAAGATTTATAACAGCTGAGTGTTTGTCAAGGCTCAGGAAACCCTTGCAGGTGTTTCGAGTTAATTAGACAATTCAAGTGATTTGTTTAATACCCTACTAGTATACTTTTTCATGATATTCTAATATTTAGAGATAGGATATTTGAGTTTTCTTAAGCTGTAAGCCATAATCAGCAATATTAAAAGAATAAAAGGCTTGCAATATTTCAGTTGATTTGTAATGAATCCAGAATGCATGACATTTTTGTTTTTTTAATTGCATTGCAGAAAATAAAGAACTTCATCACAATATTCTAATTTTCTGAGACAGTCCTGTATATACAGTATATAATACCAAAGCACAACTTCTGCAGAAAAAAAATGCCTCCTCTTGGCCGCAGTGGAAAGTGTAATTTAAAGACGAATGCACAGGAAAGTGAGTCAATGTTTTTTCTTCAGGATATAAATAAATATAATTTACAGCTCGACTATCTTCACAGAAACATACGGCCCCCGTCTTAACGCGGGAACTATTCATTTGGACCGTCTCCATCTGCCTTCTATGGCATCTTGAAATAGTCAGTGTCACTTCTCGAGCAGCTTCCTTGAAACATTATATATCCAGTTGGAATGAGTCTCGTAATGATGCGTTCACGGGGCGGCCCCTTGTAGATTCAGATCAAAAGCTTCTTCTTCTTCTTTTTTTAAATAGTAGATAAAAGAATTGGGGGGGGGGGGGCGGAGGTTACATTACAGAGATCGACCCATCCAAGAAGTGAAATCCGGGCTCTTTTGCGAAGGTGCTTCCAACCGACATCAGAGGAGCTGAAGTCTGGGACCATTAAAAACATCTCGCGATGAGTTCAAGTGCTTCCAGAGAAACTGTTCAGAGTATTTCAGAGTTCAGAGTCAGTGAGAATCCCCAAAAACAGACACACACACGAATAACATTTTATATTGTATACTGCCCGTCTGTCTGCTGATTAAAACCTGCCATCAGATAATGCCCATTTATTTTTTATTACGCGTGCTCCCAATTACCCACATCGTGTGATTTCATCGTTAATTAAAAAAAGAAAATTTAAAATATTCCGATTAATTTGCAAGTAAAAAAAATATATATTTTCTAGTCGGCTTGTGAGCTTTTAAAATAATAATAATATTAATAATCTACGGGTATGATGTTGTGACGTACCGTGATGATGTTGTGATGTTCCGTAATTATACTTAAAATATAATGTGAGCCAATTAAAAAGGGGTCACAGTTTCACACCTTCATGGGACCTGGTTGGGCGAGGCGTAGCTCTGCGATGATTTGATTGGACCACTCAAATATGGGCGTGGCTTACAGGACGTGGCACAGAGCTGAAGAGATACTCCTCCCACACTTTCCTTCTCAGAGAAGCTATTATGACCTCAGTGTGGCTTCATGTGATGAATTGGGCACTTTTAATTATATATATATATATATATATATATATATGTACACGCCTGCTGTGAGATATAAATACACTTATTGAAACACACATGTCATCTAAACACAGCTTTAGAAATTAGAACGTGTAATTTTCTTTGGTGGATTCATTAGTTATGTATCTTAAAAAAAAAAAAAACGGGAAATAAGTTTGATGTAAACTGCCCGAGATCGGAAAAAGATGCGATTCAACAATCCAGTCAAAATGTCCCTCCCCTTAGCCAATCAGAGTGAACTGGCTTCTTGGGAGAGGCGTGTCCTAATTAAAGAGACAGGCGCTAAAACTAAAGCGTAACGGACTCATGGTGAATGCAGGTGTATTCAGACATAGAATACTGTTTTATTTATTTATTGTTAAAACATGTAAACATGTTATGATAGAACATATATATATAAATATATAAAGATAAATAGAAAAAAGTTTATACATTTACTGTGTAATGTGAGAATAACATTATATTTGTTGGGGGTTTCCAGAGGCAAAGGATAATTCTGTTAATATTATAAATTAGTACTGATTATTTAAAAAAGTTTCTGCAGGTTTTTGTCCCTTCTTACTTTTTTAATCCATAAAATCTACCAGAGAAGAAAACCAGAGAAGAAGAAACACAATGAAAGCCCGGCTAGAGGGGCTCAGGTACTCTGTGGTGGAACAGCTGTCTGTGATTAACCGTCGCACCAAAGGACAGGGGACTTTCAATTGATTACCAATTCAACCTGACGCACAATTTGGCCCAAATAAAAGCAGAACAATGGAGTAATAATCCACCTAAAAGCCTCAGAGACCTTTTTTTGTCATCAAGGATACAATCAAGCATACACATCTCTGTAGCTTCTCTGGGATAATAATGATGGAGGGCGGGGGAGGGGGGGGGAGTGGGGGAGAGAATAATGAACTCGGTAGAGCCAACGGCCTTTTTAATGCAATCCAGCGACTGTCTCTCACGCCGCACATTTCATCAGGCTTCAATAACGCCGTACATGAAAAG
The DNA here is from genome assembly GCF_029220125.1 of Pseudoliparis swirei. Classification (NCBI taxonomy): domain Eukaryota; kingdom Metazoa; phylum Chordata; class Actinopteri; order Perciformes; family Liparidae; genus Pseudoliparis; species Pseudoliparis swirei. The sequence continues at coordinate 3,255,239 of NC_079403.1, forward strand.
TGACATATTATTACCGAAGGCAATCCGAGCGACTCGGAGACAAAACAATCAAAAAGAAAGCAATCTGGGGGGAATAAAATCATAAAAAATAAAAGAAATCCCGGACAACAATCGAGTGCCGGGGTTGAAAATTAGAAATGATTAAATTTTTGCCGGCGTGGTTAACAATCGAGGAGCGCTCCGGGCTCCGGGTAACGTAAGACGGCTAACGTTACCCGCGATAGACGGTGTGTTCGATTGGGAAGTTGAAAAATAATAAAGTAGTCATGTCAGAGGTGGACTAAAATAAAAAAACAAAAGACAATAATCTCACCGAGTGTCGGGGTTGAAAATTTGAAAAGATAACATTTTCTAGGAGCACTTTGGCTCCGGGTAACGTTAGACGGCTAACTTTCCTGCCATGCGTGTGTTTGATTGCGAAGTTAAATATATATATACAAATATATATAAATAATACAATATTCATATCAGAGGTGGACTAAAATGAAATAAATCACAGACAATAATCTCAACGAGTGGCGGTTTGAAAATTAGAAAAGATTACATTTTCGAGGAGCGCTTTGGGCTCCGGGTAACGTAAGAGAGCTAACGTTACGCGCCACGAAGACGTGCACGGTGTGTTTGATTGCAAAAGGGAAATAGAATAAATAGAATAGTCATGTCAGAGGTGTACAGGTGTTCTTTTGGGCTTCCAACAAAAGAACACGATCCCATTAGTGCTCTGCCCGGAGTGCGCAATCAATAAAGACTCACTTCAAGTTATTTTGGAGGTTAGATCCAGCCTGAATGCGTTGCTCCGGTTACGTAGATGTCTCAAACAATGCCTCTTTCGGGTGTTATTGTGCCAATGCGAGGAACCATTACGAGTAATGAAAAATTATACATGAAAGCAAATTAAATTGATTTTCTTCTGATTGTCATGTGGATTTTTAAAAAGTATTATTTTTTCTGGCTCCCGGAGGACTGATTATTATTCTATTTTTTTGTAACTGAATAACTTAATTCCAGTTCGACCGCTAAAAAACGTCAGAGAGAAAAACCACGCAGCCGGAGAGCGTCTTTAAAGAACTTCTAAAGTCGCTCGGTGCTGGAGGTGCAGGAGGAGTCGTATCGACTTCACGGGGTAAGTGCTCGCATGAAAAGCGCCCACTTAGACCTGAAGCGCGCGACGGTTGATTCAACGTTACACGAGCATCAGTTTCGTGTCTCGGAGAAGTCAGAAGAGAGAATAAAGGGCGGTGCATTCGGTTGAGACGCAGAAAAAAAAAAATCAATACGTCAGGTATAATATAAACAACGTTTAAAGACATTTAAAGAGAGGATACTAACAACAAGAGCAGTTGAGATCACTGTCAGTATCCCAGAGCATTATGGGAAATATAGTCTTCATTTTCTGTACTTATTACTTCCAAAATCGAAAAATATTACAATTAAATGTGTACTTTTTCTTTTCTGTGTTTGCAGCTCTGGCAACACACATGAGCCTCGAGTGCCAGTGCAAGTTAAAATAAACTACTTTTGTTAAACTTGCTTGTTTTTTACTCCCAAATTAACTATTTTAAAAATGTGAACGATCTAAGATCTGCTGAGATTTTGATTGGCTGTCAACATTATGACGGCGAGCCGCCGGCTAACGGCTAACGATGCTAAACGTGCAAGCTAACATGCACCAAAAGGTTGTGCAGCCGGCCCGACTATGACAACAAAAACATTAATTCATTGTATACAAGTAATATAGATGATTGCTTCGATATTAATGTTCATACAGTTCCTTTAACATCTGTTTTAATTAAAAAAAGATCACTTTTTATACCTAACGTTGTGCAATTAACATTCTAAGAAACATGACACCCCTCATCTTATTGATTAGTTCATTCATCTTAATTCATTATTTTTTTATTTTCCCTTGCCTGCTGGAAACCAATTCAATTCCACGTACATGCATATATGCTCATACACATACATCTGCCATCATCAATGTATTTTCTTTAAATAACAAATGTAATTAAATAATAAAAAATTATAATAAAAAGGTCACACAGACACGCACATTTACACATGTACACATACATACATTTTTATTTATTTATTTTTATTTAATTTTTATTTTTCTCAATACTCGACTTCATGTTTATGTTACTTAATGTTCATACAGTTCCTCTAACATCTGTTCTAACCCTCCTGTTACCTTAGGGTCAATTTGACCCCATTCAATGTTTAACCCTCCTGTTACCTTTATATTTACTGACATATTTTACCCAGCAATTAAAACCTACAGAAAATTATTAGAATTAATATTGTTTTCCAAGTTTAAGTGTGAGGTACTTTATGTTTGTTTGTTGACTACCTAAATAGCCCTTTAAATATATAAAAAAGTTGATATTTCTTATATGTTTGACACAGTGAAAAACAGCCTGGGGTCAAATTGACCCGAAAGAACACCGACGTTAAACATTGAATGGGGTCAAATTATTAGCGAGCTTCGACGTATGTTTCCTCGAGATAAAAACGCTCCTGGCCTCCTGCAGGTTTTCCTCGTACCGTGGGAAATGAATCCATTCCTTGGAGCCCGTCGTGACAATAAGCCAGCGAGCGATCTGGTGACGAACGTTACAAGAAAAATGATCAAAAACTGCATTGGAAACCAAATGATGTCATCCGTCACCATTCTGCCGCTCCTCGCCATTCAACCCCACCTCCCTCCCCCCGACACCTCCACCTGTGCACTGAGATTCCGACGTGTTGTCTCCTCCGGACGTGTTTAGCCATCCGTCTGTCTGACTCCTGGAGACAGAAACACTTTCATTCTACCCACCGCCGCGCTCGGCCCCGGTGACATCGCGGCTCGTATTTATTTATCCTTCTGGTGAGTTTGCTGAAAAGTGTAAAACACACAAGCGAAATACATAAATCCACCGGTACACCTCGCATCCTTCAGCGCTCGAGAGTAAACACAGTCGGCGAGATATATGGAGGTGCACGTATCGGGAGAGAAACTTTAGGGAGGGAAAGAGAGCGTCAACTTTTAACACAGTTTGCTCAAATAAATACACGATATTCCTTCGACGCCTGAACACAACACTCTTGTTCGCGGGTATTGATCTGCTGCTGGAAGTCTTCTGGGAGGACTCCAGCTACCCGGCTGCAGGGATTGGCTCCCGCTCGACCCACCGGCGTTAACGAGGTCCAACACACCTTCGGCCAGGACGCCGTTCCGGTTCGGCCCCCAGAGGTGTTGGACGGGGGTCCAGGTCAGGGCTCTGTGTGCGGGCCCCACCACACACGCCTCTACTCCTCTAGGTGGACGCCTTGCCTACGTGAACTCTAAATATAACAATCCTTTGAGTTGTTTTGGCCGTCAGAGCATGAAGCAATGTTTCAGTTTGGTGAAATATGAAAGAAGAGTGGGCGAGAGCTGTTTGTCAAAATCGGACTCTCAACCTATTATCCAAAAACGTCCTTTTATGCTGTAATATCATGGTTTCCTTTTCATTTTAAAAGCCTCACCAGACGTGATTGGCCAGACGTGCATATATACTGTCGCTTGTGAAGTTTTTCGCATTAATATTCAGACAAAAGGAGAAAAATAAAGACCACTGCTGTCTAGAAAGCCTTTAATCTGGATAGCGTCACCCCGACTCTGGTCACCTCTCGCAGCCCTGAGCGATCCACGATGAATGCACCGAGTAGAAAGGTGAAAGAAGACATGCGTACTTTATTAAAATGGGATCAACTTCAGAGGCGGAGTAAAAAGGCTCAAGGTCCGCTTGCCAAGATCCAAATTCACACCGTCAAACAGTTTACTTTGTTTTTTTATGTCGTGCCAAACACTTGGCCTCAAACAACTTTGGGTATCAAACATCAAAAACAGATAATAAAGAGTAATTTTCCAGATTTCACACATTTAAAATCAAAAGAAATCCTAAATCGTGGGTTTCAAAAGCTTATGAACCGGTGAGAACGGTGTTATTTGGCTTTGAAATAATGAAACAAGGTTTGCCAACGGAGCTTGCAACACCTTCAGGGGGGCAAGCAGACTGGAAGGCCTGTGGGACAGCAGGACCCCCCCCCCCCCCCCCTTTCCGCATGAGTAGGCGGAGGAGACGCCGCCAGGTACGAGGCCGAGTCGCCGTTTTTTCTCTCCACGCGGGACGTGAAGTGTGCCAGATTGTAACAAATCGGTAGAAAAGCCCGGCCAGCGGGAAGAGCTCCCGAGACGAGGCGAGGTGGGTGTAATACCACCACCCGCCAGTGGGAGGCTGCAGAGCAGAGTTACGTATGGGCTCACTCAGAAATGTCCTTATTTTTCAAAGTAAAGCACTGTTTCTTTTAATTAAGATATTAAATGAATCATAACTCTCTACATAGTTAATGTGTAGATGACTATTCTCTTGGTTTAGTGATGTCTCTCCAGAGGTGTGTAGAGGCCCATCTCCAGTGTTCTAATGGTACATTGTGTTATCGCCTTAGAAGACTAGCGGAGGGGTAGAAAACCCGTTAAACACTTTTTATGTGAGTGCAGCTGAAAACAGTTATGCTGGTGAGAGAAGCTATAAAACTGGCCTTCCTTTGAGCCACGAGAAGAACAACTTTAATATTTACAATAAAAACCATTATTTATAACCTCGTCAATGTTGTGACTAGATTTTATATACATTTTACAATTAATTTGATAAATAAAAGTGTGAGTTTACATGGAAAACACCACATTGTCTGCGTGACTTTTGAAAGGTTCCTTCTCCTCCTTCTTCCTCCTCCTCTTCTTCATCCTCTCTCCTCCTCCTCCTCCTCCTGCTTCCTCCCCCTCCTCTTCCTCTCCCTCCTCCTCCTCTTCTTCTTCTTCTTCCTCCTCCTCCTCTTACTTTTTCTCCTCCTCCTCCTTCCTCCTCCTCTTCCTCCTCCTCCTTCCTCCTCCTCTTTCCTCCTCCGACCCCCTCCTCCTCCTCCTCCTCCTCTAAGCTATAAAACTGGCCTTCCTTTGAACCACAAGTTTGAAGAACAACATTAATATTTACAATAAAAATCTTTATATATAACCTCGTCAATGTCTTGACTATATTTAATATTAATTTTTTATTAATTTGATAAATAAAACTGAGTTTTCATGGAAAACCCAACATTTTCTGGGTGACCCCAAACTGTTGAACGGTCGTGTGCGTCTTCGAAAAATGCAAATCCTCCCAAGTCGATGAGGACATCGAACTGATCTATTTGACGACGGAGGTAAACTTGACAACTGGAAGAGTCCTCGAAGCAGCGGTGGAGAAAGAAAAAACCCCAGCTGAGAATGAACATCACTCTCAAGAGCATCTCATCCTTGAAAACGTAACGCGGCGACGCATTTTTCCATCGGAGGGAAGAAGCGAAGCTCCGCGAGGACAGCTGCCGCCGTTTAACGGCGCCGCCTTCGCTCCGATACGCGGCGCCTCGCTCAAAGGGAATCGTTCCGCGTCGCCGCTCCGAAATCCATTCGGGCAATATGATGGGCCACCTGAGAAGGAGCATCGAGCGGCATTCCGCGGCCGCGAGTTGTTTTGTTGCTGTTGAGAGAAACACAATGCCTCCCCCTCCCCCGGTGGAACGATGCGCCGGGAGATAAGTTTGTCTGCGGTGAATCGACGACGCCCACGGCCTCCTCCGCCGCTGACGTGTGACAGCAACCCCGAGGCGGAGGGATGAAAGATGGAGCGCCCCGCCGCGCGAACATCAAAACCTCATCAAACTCTGTTTACCGGGGGAGGAGACTGACGGAACTAATTGCGGTATCTCAAAGCGCCGGATCCCCGAGTCGTCTTCTTAAAGGGAATAATCACGGCTGAAAGGGGCGCCGCTGACCTCCACCGATGCATATTGATCTCATTTTAAAAATACCACGAATTCAACCGCGACCTGCAACCAACGAGGCTTTGAGAAGCCGACCGCGCCGGAAGCTCGAGGGTCTCCTGGGTTTTGCCCGTCCAGGCGTCCTGTAGAAGATTTACGATAAACTCACACATTAATGCTAAAAGTTGTGGAGTCGGCTGGAACGCAGACGTTAACGTTAACGTGCCTCAAAGTCGCCCAAAAACCACCGCGGCTTTACGATGAGAACGCAGCTCTGTGAATTCCTGAGGGAAAGAAAAAAGGTCACGCTCTGACGTGAAACACCCGTGGGAGGAAATTATTACGTCTGATTAAAGCGACATCAATCAGAATGTTTTTTTTTTTTTACAAAATTCAAAATGGCGGAAAATCTAAGTAGGCGGAGATTATGGTCATAATACTAAAGGCTAATCTTTTTTAAATTGTTTGCCTTCGACTAAACAAACAAACAATATAATTGTCTTCTTGTGCAGTGGAGACTATATATATTTATATGTATGTGGTAAAACAAGTTGTGAATTACTTGGAATAATATGTGTTCGCACTCTAACCAGAGATTGGCCGGGGACTTTAAAAGTAATTCCAGCTGCTATTTGTCTCATTTCTGAGATGTTAATTTTACTTTTTGTAGAGCAGGTCAAATCGGACATGTGCTCCGAATCTCAAGTCAATCGGTCATTAGGTGCAAAAACTGCGAATTTAATACCAAACACGCACATTAGGGGGCGCTAGTGAGAATTATTTTCATAAACAAACACGAAAACTCCAAAATATCAAAATGTTCAGCAGTCTGGAGAAGAATGTGACATTTCATCTGGTCGGGGTGTGCGGTGTGCGGCCAGCGGACGTTTGTTGACGTCTAGGAAGAAAAAGAATAATAACTTTACGAAAAACAAAAGGTCGTCACGAGGACCCGAAATAATTGCGCAACAGTAGAGGTTGTTGAAAATCACGATGTTTTGACGATGTTTGGACGATGTTTCGACGATGTTTTGACGATGTTTGGACGATGTTTCGATGATGTTTTGACGATGTTTCGACGATGTTTCGACGATGTTTTGACGATATTTCGACGATGTTTTGACGATGTTTCGACGATGTTTTGACGCTGCACTCGTGTGTTCACATTCGGGCCAACGCACCGCCTCAACATTTGAAGGGCGATCGTGGAGAATGTCAATGACGGCCGACTGAGCCTCCGGAATCCGATCGGGGGCCCGGCTGAGTTTCCATCGCAATAAAGCGAGGCCCTCGTGGGCGAGAGCCAGAGCCGGAGTTCTCTCTCTCTCTCTCTCTCTCTTTTTTCTCCACGAGCTGTAATGACTTCGACCGAGCAGGTTCTCAACAGATGGTGACATTCAAGCCCCCCCCCCCCTCCACAAAGGTTGTCCTACCGCTCAGGGGGCCAGGAGACTGGAATATTGTGTTTCATCCGCGGAGGGGCCAGAACCAGAACCAGAGGTTTATCAACTGCGAGTCGGAGCCAGTTCCACCGGCGCCGCCAGCTGGGTTGAAATCTAACGCCGGCCGAGCCGGAGGAGCGACGCACGACTTGTTCACGGAGATTTTTCAAACACGTTTTTTTTTGGGGCGACATTTTTTAATTTTACTGGTGAAATGAGCGCGAGAAAAATGGTATTTGTCGGAATCAGGGAAGATGGAGAGAGAGAGAGAGAGAGAGAGAGGGGGGAGTTCATCATGGCGTCCACCCCCCAGGCCTCTTGATTCCACCATCTGGCCTCCGTCACTTAATCCTCCTCTGGGCCTCAAGGGGTTAAACCACGTCCATCACCCGACCCCCGGATCGGGCCGCCGCAGTTCAAAAGTCAAACGTCTGCGGAGCGATTTTCAGAGGTTCATATTTTATCGGCACTAATTGAGGCTGCGGATGGGGAACCGGACCCTGAAGGGGCGCGGAAGAATCCATTTGTTTTTTACGTCCACAGAGCGGACCGTACCAACACCGTGTTATATATTTGTGCCTCGACACATCCGGTGAGCGCGATGCCGACCGGGCTCCGGTAAACAACGCGGACATCGACTCAAAAAATACATCCAGACTTTCAGGCGTGATGAAATCTCTGCAACACCGATGCGCCCCAGGCCCCCCCCTCCCCCCCCCCCCCCCGCCCGTTAGGAGCCGTATTATTCTTTGTGTGAGATTCATATTTCATGACAGCGTAACCCGAGAGCGGCCATATGGTAATCCGGGCCAGACCCGCCCAGAGCGAGAGGTGTTGGAGCGACCTAACGAGGCAGTGGGTGGCGTGCTGGCCTGGGGGGGGCGGGACGGGGAGAGGAGTTCAGATGGCGCCGGTCAGCGGCTAGAACCACGGACCGGAGCACCCGAGACGCTCGGCGCGCACCGATGTTCCCAATAACGGGGACGGGGACGGGGGGGGGGAGTGGGCCGACCCAGAAGGCTCAGTGCCGGCTCCGCGGGGCGGGGGTGAGAGGGTTCGGTAAGGGGGGGAAGAGGGAAGGACACGGACTGTTTAAAAAGACCAACCGTGTCGTTCTTAAAGCGACAGCGCGGCGTTAAACGAGAACGCTGAAGAGGCGTAGAGGTCACGATCCGGAATTTAAGAAAAAGGTAGTCTTAGTACACGTAGTAGTACACTTAGTAGTACACGTAGTAGTACACTTAGTAGTACACGTAGTAGTACACTTAGGAGTACACGTAGTAGTACACGTAGTAGTACACTTAGTAGTACACGTAGTAGTACACGTAGTAGTACACGTAGTAGTACACTTAGTAGTACACTTAGGAGTACACATACTAGTGCCTTGGTGGGACATGGTAGTGCACAGGTGGTGCGGCTGGTGGTTGGTATCGTGGTGGTACTTAGTGGTACACTAAGTGGTGCGTGGTGGTGCGTAGTGGTACCTAGTGGAACAGTGGTGCCTTGGTGGTATGCTTGGGATGCTTTGTGGTGCGTGGTGGTACACATGGTGGTACATGATGGTTTGTGCCTTGGTGGTGCTGCGTGGTGCGGCTGGTGGTTAGTATCGTGGTGGTACGCAGTGGTACACTAAGTGGTGCGTGGTAGTGCACGTGATGGTACCTTGGTGGTGCATGGTGGTATGTAGTGGTGCCTTGGTGGTGCAGTGGTGGTACACATGGTGGTGCCTTAGTGGTTAGCGTGGTGTGCGTGGTGGTATGTAGGATTACACTTTGTGGTACATGGTGGTGCCTTAGTGGTATGATTGGATTGCACTTTGTGGTGCAGTGGTGCACACAGTGGTACCTTAGTGGTTAACGTGGTGGTGCGTGGTGGTACCTTGGTGGTTAGTGTATGTGGTAGTACTTGGTGGTACCTTGGTGGTGCCTGGTGGTGCCTTGGGATTGCACATGGTGGTGCCTTGGGATTGCGTGGTGGTGCACGTGGTGGTTAGCGTGGTGGTATCATGGTGGTGCATAGTGGTTGGTGCTTGGTGGTATGCTTGGTGGTACTGCGATGGTGGTGCGCCTGGTGGTGCATGGGATTGCCTTGGTGGTGCGTGGTGGTGCACCAGTGGTGCACGTGGTGGTGCCTTGGGATTGCGTGGTGGTGCGTGGTGGTGCAGCAGTGGTGCGTGGTGGTGCCTTGGGATTGCGTGGTGGTGCACGTGGTGGTGCCTTGGTGGTGCCGTGGTGGTGCCAGGATTGCGTGGTGGTGCAGTGGTGGTGCCTTGGTGGTGCGTGGTGGTGCACTTGGGATTGCAGTGGTGCGTGTGGTGCCTTGGGATTGCAGTGGTGGTGCGTGTGGTGGTGCCGTGGTGGTGCACTTGGATTGCGTGGTGGTGCGTGGTGGTGCATGGGATTGCGTGGTGGTGCACGTGGTGGTGCGCGTGGTGGTGCGTGGTGGTGCATGGATTGCACATGGTGGTGCGTGGTGGTGCGTGGTGGTACCTTGGATTGCGTGGTGGTGCGTGGTGGTGCAGCTTTGTGGTACGTGGTGGTACATAGTGGTGCACATGGTGGTGCACGGTGGTGCCTTGGTGGTTAGCGTGGTGGTGCCGTGGTGGTGCATGGTGGTTAGTATGTAGTGGTGCTTGGTGGTGCCTTAGTGGTGCCTGGTGGTGCCTTGGGATTGCGTGGTGGTGCACTTGGGATTGCGTGGTGGTGCACGTGGTGGTGCCTTGGGATTGCAGTGGTGGTGCATGGTGTTACTGCGTGGTGGTGCCTTGGTGGTGCCTGGTGGTGCATGGGGATTGCGTGGTGGTGCACGTGGTGGTGCAGTGGTGCGTGGTGGTGCATTGGATTGCGTGGTGGTGCAGCAGTGGTGCACCTGGTGGTGCCTTGGGATTGCCGTGGTGGTGCCTTGGGATTGCGTGGTGGTGCAGCAGTGGTGCACCTGGTGGTGCCTTGGGATTGCCGTGGTGGTGCGTGGTGGTGCATGAGTGGTGCGTGGTGGTGCCTTGGGATTGCGTGGTGGTGCACGTGGTGGTGCACATGGTGGTGCGTGGTGGTGCATGGGATTGCACATGGTGGTGCAGTGGTGGTGCATTGGTGGTGCCTTGGATTGCGTGGTGGTGCCGTGGTGGTGCACTTTGTGGTGCAGTGGTGGTGCAGCAGTGGTGCACATGGTGGTGCACACGGTGGTGCAGTGGTTAGCGTGGTGGTGCGTGGTGGTGCAGTGGTTGGTATGTAGTGGTGTGCTTGGTGGTACTTAGTGGTGCACCTGGTGGTGCCTTGGGATTGCGTGGTGGTGCACTTGGGGATTGCACGTGGTGGTGCACGTGGTGCCTTGGGATTGCGTGGTGGTGCACTTGGTGTTACACATGGTGGTGCATGGTGGTGCACCTGGTGGTGCCTTGGGGATTGCGTGGTGGTGCAGTGGTGGTACCAGTGGTGCGTGGTGGTGCCTTGGGATTTGCGTGGTGGTACCTTAGTGGTGCACCTGGTGGTGCCTTGGATTGCGTGGTGGTGCACTTGGGATTGCTGCGTGGTGGTACCTTGGTGGTGCACCTGGTGGTGCCTTGGATTACTGCGTGGTGCACGTGGTGGTACCTTAGTAGTACCGTGGTGGTACTGCGTGGTAGTACGCGTGGGAATTGCGTGGTAGTACGTAATAGTACACGTAGTATACCACTCGTGTCGTGTCCCTGGTGTGTGAAGCGGCCCCCACCCTGATGGGGGGGTTGACTGCTCGTCTTCTTCAGTCACTGAAGACGCTCGGCGGCCATGTTGTCGTCGAGTCGAGCTCCCTCTTCTTCCCTCTTCTTCCCTCTTCTTCCCTCTTCTTCCCTCTTCTTCCCTCTTCTTCGTGCTCGCTGACATTCTGAAAGACAAACGATAACGTTCTTCTTTTTCTTCTTTCTTTTACATCCATTACCTCTCCGGCGTCCCGCGGGGTGATTTAAAGAAGAAGGTTCGGCGACTTCTTCCAGGAGATCGTCTGGACACTGGAAGACGGGATCGGTCGTCTGTTGTCAGTCATATTAGAGATTATTACCCACAATGCCTCAGCTCGAAGCGTCTTCCTCTTTCCACTCAGCTTCTTTCCACTGAAGGGACGCAGAATGGTTCAAGGGGAGCAGAACAACTCTTGGAACGTGATTCCTGTGTCAGGACTTCAGGAGACGTTCGTCTTGCTTTGGTTGGGCTGAGGTCGGGGGTCACATGCGGCTCGTCCTCTGACCTTCGTGGTCAAACCGTCGCATGTCAACACGTCCTTGACCGAGACGCTGAACCCCGGGGGGGCGGGGTCAGAGGTCAGACGTCACTTATGTTAATGAAGAATACAATAGAAGGTTAGAGGACGTCTTTAATCGTGACACACAGAATCCTCCGTGTGCCGCATCCCAAAAGGGGAGCGGAGAGAATGCACTGTTCTTCTTCTTCTTCTTCTTCTCCTTCTCCTTCTCCTTCTTCTTCTTCTTCTTCTTCTTCTTCTTCTTCTCCTCCTTCTTCTTCTTCTTCTTCTTCTTCTTCTTCTTCTTCTTCTTCATCTTCTTCTTCTCCTTCTCCTCCTTCTTCTACTTCTTCTTCTTCGTCTTCTTCTCCTTCTTCTTCTTCTTCTTTTCCTTCTTCTTCTTTTCCTTCTTCTTCTCCTTCTTCTTCCTGTTCTCCTTCTCCTTCTTCTTCTCCTCCTTCTTCTCCTTCTTCTTCTTCTTCTTCTTTTCCTCCTTCTCCTTCTTCTTTTCCTTCTTCTTCTTCTACTTCTTTTACTTCTTCTCCTTCTTCTCCTCCTTCTTCATCTAAACGTAAAAAACACTTCTGAGTGAAAATAAAGTGCAGGAAAGGCAGAAAAATACATGTTTTTAACACAAAATAATCATAAATATATTATTTCAACTAGACCAGAATAATAAAATAAATCTAATAAATAAATAAATAATAATAATAAAATAAATGAATTAAATAAATAAATTAAATAAATTAAATAAATTAAATAAATTACATTAAATAACAGCATAACTACGAACTCAAAAATCAGACAAACATACATGAAAACCTACAAAATTCAGACATAAATTATCATCCTCTTTACCTTATTTACTTCGAGCGTCTCAAGTGTAGAAAATCAGCGGGCCGTGGACGTTGTTCCCACCTCCTAGCTACTTCCCGCGGCGGTCCACGTCCAATCGGAAGAAGCCGGAGGGAGAAGGAGGAGAGGAAGTAGGAGAGGAAGTAGCCTCGGGCGATGTGGAGTTCTACGAGTCGGCGTCCTAAAGTAACCTTTTAAAATGGAAGCTGGATCCGGATCCAGACCTCTCGGCTCTCGAGGAGGGCGAGGGCGTATCGGACCGGAGGAGAAGGTCGCGCGCAGCCATATGCAGACGCCCAGCTGTCTGCCTCCATATGCACGGCGTATTAAAAACAAACTCGGGGAGTGAGAAGAAGAAAAAAAAAATGCAATTTCGAGAGACACATCTGATCGATTTCTGAAATCACCCAGATGTCGTGAAGTGTTATTGCTTCTCGTATCATCTCGAGGATGTATCTCCATAAACATCCCACCGGCACGCTCAGCGGGAAAAAAGACGCGTGACAAATAAAACCAGATTTAACCCCAAAGACGGCAACTTCAGCACGAAAAGGTGCCGAGTAAGGACCCCCCCCCCCCCGCAAAACGAGCCTAAATATTCTCCGTTGTTTATCCGTCTCGATATACACAAACAACAAGGAAGTAAATGCATGTTTTATGCATACGGTTGCCATGGGCGGCGTTCCCTTCGCTGTTTCCCTCCACTGATAAGTATTCCATTACAGAGACACGGCTGTGGGAGGGTAAGGCACACCAACAAATGCCCGTATATGTATTTATGCATTTTGTTTCATTTGTGTTTCTAGACCTTTGAACTCCTGCTCACGAGAACGCCGGCGCGTGTCGGCCGCTCGCTCTTCTTTTTGCAGGTTTTGTTTTCGGGTTTTCACGAAAACGGGCATCTTTGATCTGGAAAAGAAGCGATAGCGCTTATCTGAGAAAAGCGTGGTAATAACCGATAGTCCAACGGATGTTCTACTATCTGCAAAAATAAAATATATTATTATTATTATTATTAAAAAGGGTGAACCCTGATGTTCTGGCATTGCACCTCGCAGCGTAATCTAATACATGTGGGTATATCTTTGGGCTGTATAGAAGAAGAGGAGAGAGGTTGTAACTGTGCGGCTGTAATCTGAAGCGGAGGGAGGCTTTCAGGATAATCAATCTCCAAAAAGGCTTTTAATGGAATCAATGGGGAGAAAGGGGAATTGATTTCTGCACAGTATACAGCCATTTTTAGATATTCGCTCCATGAGAACCGAGAACTCTCCTCTCGGCCCGACTGGAAAACTTCCATCCGGCCGATATATATATGTAGGTTAATTGCATATTGAGCAGAGCGGCCCATTTGTGAAGTGACACGCCTGCTTCTGGGTGACCATTAAGTCGTGGGGGGGGGGGGGGGGGGGGAGCCATATAGCGGTGAGGAAATATGACACTGAGCTCTGAAGAAAAATCAAACACATGGCCTCAATTGTGAGATATGGGTCTCTGTTCCCTTTCAAAATAAAGGTCTCTCTGTATTGACGCTCGCAGGAGGAGAGCTGGTCAGCGGCGGGACGAATATTGACCAGCTAAGTGATGGTGAGGGATGACATTTTGTGTAATACTTCCAGTTTTTTAAGGACACACTTTTTGGTTCTGGTGGGTTTTTTTAACGGTTTTGGGGGAAAACGTTAACGCTCCACGATACAGTAATACTGGAGACAATAAGGGGCTGAGAGCGTGGTGTTGGGGGGCTATATATACGTAATAACTTCATAATGTCACCACCATATATGTATATATATATATTTATATTTATTTATTTCTAAATATTTAGTTAAATATATATACACTATATTTATATATATAAATATATATGTATTTATAGATATATTTATTTATATATTTATATATATGTACAGTACATGTATTTATATATATATATATAATAAATATATATTTGATTATTTATTTATATATATAAAATATTTATTTATATATATATTTATATATTTATGTATATTTATATATATATAGATATATATATATATATTTATATATATCTGGTACAATTGTTTTTAAAACTACAGTAAATAGCAAAATGCTGGGCAGAACATCAACACACACACACACACACACACACACACACACACACACACACACACACACACACACACACACACACACACACACACACACACACACACACACACACACACACACACACAGTAGCCACTCTTCTGCTGTTGGCATAAAAACAGTGCATGGACCGTTGAGGTTAAAGGGTAATACCACTCAATCTCAGCTCTTAAAGCAGTTATGTCTTTACTAGTGCACACACACTCACACACACTCACACACTTAAACACACACACACACACACACACACACACACACACACACACACACACACAAACACACACACACACAAAACACATCAGGATCCTGACCTGGGATTTGTCAAAAAAACACGTCCCGCTATCTATAGACAGACGTACGTGCTCCGACATCCCATAATGAAGTGGAATCGATGTGGAACGAAGAAACCAAGAGCGTCCAGATTCAGACGGTGAAGACACAACATTTATATCTATATATATATCTATATATCTATATATAAACATATACAGGACTGTCTCAGAAAATTAGAATATTTTGATAAAGTTCTTTATTTTCTGTAATGCAATTAAAAAAACAAAAATGTCATGCATTCTGGATTCATTACAAATCAACTGAAATATTGCAAGCCTTCTATTTTTTATATTGCTGATTATAACAGCTTAAGAAAATTCTAAAATCCTATCTCATAAAATTTTAATATTTCCTCAGACCAAGTAAAAAAAAAGATTTATAACAGCTGAGTTTGTCAAGGCTCAGGAAACCCTTGCAGGTGTTTCGAGTTAATTAGACAATTCAAGTGATTTGTTTAATACCCTACTAGTATACTTTTTCATGATATTCTAATATTTAGAGATAGGATATTTGAGTTTTCTTAAGCTGTAAGCCATAATCAGCAATAAATCAGAATAAAAGGCTTGCAATATTTCAGTTGATTTGTAATGAATCCAGAATGCATTACAGAAAATAAAGAACTTCATCACAATATTCTAATTTTCTGAGACAGTCCTGTATAGATATATATCTATATATATATAGATATATCTATATATATGTTTTATCATTTTTTATCAACCCGCTATTACGGCTCCAATCATCTCCACGGAGCGTTCCGATTGGTCCATTCTGGAGACCCGCTGAGCAGCGGCTGAGCGGAGCGGGGACCAAAAAAACTAGAATAACTGCTCTAACTGCCCTCCGACTGGGGGGGGGCTCTCCTCCGGGCTGTCGAGAGCAGACGGGCAGCTTGTGTTGGAGAGTAGATGTCTGTCTATAATCAATACGCCACAATCTGGCCTTATCCCCCCCCCCACCCCATCTGATACGCTCCACACACACACACACACACACAAACACACACCCTCCAATGTCCATCCCAGAACGCCCGACAGCAATTATGGATCGGCCACCATTTTTTTTTTGGACCACGGCACGTTTGGAGAAGATAACTTTTTGGGAGTAAAAGAAAAAAAGAGAGTGAAGCCCCCCCCCACACACACACACAGACCCCCTGCTGTATCACCATCCATCAAGCATTCATTTAACTAGGAATGAATCCCACATGATGTTGCCCCCCCCCCCCACACACACTACATCTAGTCCACTTTAGGGACCTCATCGGATCCCTTTCCTCTACGCCCGGGAATCGCCATATGTTCCCTTAAATGTGACACATAGCAGGGTTTTCCTTCCACGTGTGCATTACATTATATTCATACTGTACCCCCTTCCTCGTTGTTTACGTGCCCATCTTTTTTTGTCCTACGACAAGTTATTTGAATTCGTGGCGGGGGGGGGGGGGGGCGGGGTTAGCGGAGGAGACAGGGCATCAACAGAGGGGGGGGGCTCGGAGAGACGGAGAGAATAGGAAGGAGAGAGAGAGAGAGTGGAGGGAGGAGGAGGAGGAGGAGGAGGAGGAGGTGGAGGAGCAGCAGCCCCGCTGGAGGCACGCCACGGGCTACGTCTGACATCCTCTCTGTGATGGACTGATGAGATTACCCTGACATCCCCCCCCCCTCGCCCCCCCCTCTTATAATTTAAATTGCGTTACCACGACGATCTTTTGTCGCGCACACACATCTCCACATTTACTCTCCAGGGATTTGGGTTTCCATTTTTGTTCCTCCCCGTTGCTTCCTTTACATACGGCCTTTGAATGCATCACCCCCCCCCCCCCCCACACACACACACACACACTGACGTGGTTGCAGCTGAACTGTGACGCCTGGTTAGTCGACCGTCCTTGCCCCCCCCCCCTCCCACTGTTTAACACAGTGAAGTAACCTCGCGCCTCAGCCTCGGCGGGGGGGGGGGGGGCAACGATAATTAAAGAACCGCTTTTAAAATACACGGACCCTGAACCGTGGCGTCGGGGGGGCGTTCTTTGATGCCACCAATTTACATTGGACCTTTTTGCATTTTACACCGCCGGTTTCACCTTGACATTTAAGGTTAAGCGGCAAATTAGGGCGCGAGTTCTTTTTAGGGGGTGGGGGGGGGGGGCAGAGTCGGGCCACTCTCTCTCTCTCTTCTCCGCGTGGCGAGGTAACGGGTCTCAATTAGTCTGAAAAGTCACGGCGAGGCGATGACTCACTCCTCTTGGTTTCCTCAGGATTCAAGTGGAGCGGCAACAGGAAACGACTCGGGGGGGAAAGAGGAAGAACGGCGAGGACGAGCGAAGTCAATCAGGTGAGTATGAAATAATTTTTTTAATATGATTTATTATTACATTATATACTATTTATTTTAATTATAATTCATTCTAATACAAATATAAAATAATGATCAAAATAATTTATATATATATATAATATATTTATATATATATAATATATTTATATATATATATATATATATATATATATGCTTTGTAACATCCGTCTTTAAATGTTTGACAAAAGTATATTCAGTGACCCCGCTGGGCCACTAGGGGGTTGGAACTCTGTCGTTCTGCCTTTAAGTTTTTATTCTACAAATTGATTTATGTTCCTGTCGTCAGGCAGAAATCTTAAACTTGTACATGTGTTCCTCCGATTGTTCTCGGTACATCGTGGAGTCATCGCTGTATCGGGATTCTGTTCAACGTTGGCGTCTAATTTATCCTTTAATCACACCTTGAAAATGCCGATAAAGGATAAACGGTGATGCTCGCCACATTCCACCGCGCAGGCCAGACAGAAGAGAGCGGCAGGAATCACGTACACCTTGTGAAGCAAGTTCCCGGTAAGCGCCCTGAGGGGGGTGGGGATCAGCGGTGACCTTGAGTCCGCCGGCGGATAAAGATCTTTTTCCATATTCATTCCAATCCGGAAACCACGACTGACCAAATCATTAAAAAAGCTCATGGATTGGGCATCCCGGGGCCATCTCTCCATTCATCATGCAGCCGGTGATAACGGCCGCTCCACTCCACTCCGAGTGGAGTGAATTAAATTACCAAAGTGCAACTTACAATTATCACCTGTCGTCAAGGTGCTAATTGTTCCCTTTTTTTTCTTTTTTTTTGCCGAGATTGGACCGATCTCTCAATGAGTGCAGGTGATCCGAAGTGAGTGCAACACAACGCCACACATTGAGCTTCTGGTAATAACATGTGCACGCTTGTGTAATTGCTGCTAATTTGGTCGCCGATTGAAGAGATCTCTCATATTTCATCTAAAAAAAAAAAGAGATGTTCCACCGCCCCGCCGGCCGGGAGGTACGGTAACGTCAACCTCGGTGCGCTCAACTGTAAATAACGCGGCGCGATCTCAATCCGTGTTTCTACGAGTCTCGAACTTTCAAAGACGCGGAAAAAGCGATTAATCTTCTCGTCGCCGTCCAGACTCTTCCAGGAAAAACCCTGAAACCCTTTGAAGGAGTCACGAGACGGTCCGAGTTGTCAGACGAGAGCAGACTGAGGGCGAAGAGCCTCGGGGGCGACGGGATGGAGTCTGTTGCCACATTGTTGCAACATGCGTGGGATGGGGGGGAGGGGGGGTGGAAATGGAGTCAGGACGCCGTTCCTTCCCGACATCTCGGGGGCCCACATGCCACCGCCTCCACTCTGTGTTTGATGTCCAAATCCCGTGTCTCGGAGGAGCTGTTGAAGCTGCTGTTGGACTAATACATCGGGTTTGCCGAAACACAGGCCGCCTGAGCAGGGGTGGGGGGGGGCGTTATCCAAGCATATAGTCCTCTTTTATCCAAAATGATGAAATCCAGAGAACCACGAATACAAGGAATTTATAAGGAATTCAAATGTTATATTAAAATAGGACAGTATCTCAGTGTTTATCTTCATCTTAAAAATGGACCAAGATTAAAGCAGCTGTAAAACATTTTCAACGTCATCTTTCGCACACGGTCTACCGACCCGCTGCGAGTCGGTCGCAGGAAGAGAAGAACTCTCCGGAAACCCGACAGGCCCTCTCCGCCCCGCCGGCCCTCCCGCTGGCTAAGTACTCGCGAGCTTCCGACTCCAGATCCGCTCCGCTGGCTTCAGGTGAGTTTCCACATATTTAACTTTAAGAGCGACGAGAACAGCGACAGGCTGGTTCCCGACTCGCGTCGCCCACGCTCGTCCGTGGGTACCTTTTTCTATCGCCTCAGAAGCGGCGATACGAATGCATGAGAGGCGACGATGCCGCCGCGCTGCTTTAAACGTCCCGGCGGATCGTTAGAATTACCGACGCCTCGAGTTCTTTCGAACTAACGAACGTATCGGTCCGACCCGGAGTCCGAGCCGAGACCCCCCGGAGAGGGGGGGGGGACTCCTGCTGTTGTTTCGCTCCGGCTCGGCTCACTTAATCCTCCTCGCTGACCCACCGCGGCATGTTTTTTACTTCTTACTTCTGCCGATCTATATATATATATATATATATATATATATATATATATATATATATATATATATATTTATATATATATAAATATATATACGCCGTGGCACAGGAACAGGAAGGAGCTGCCAGGGATCGGTGGTGGTGCTAGGGTGAAGACTGTCGGGGTTACGGGGGTGGATGGAACAGATTGGTTGATATCACACTCTCACCTCCGGAGGGATAAAGGAGTGTGTGTGTGTGTGTGTGTGTGTGTGGGAGGGAGACAGCAGGAGAGGATGGGTGAGTAAGGGATTGAAGGGGGAATACAAAACCCCCTCAGATTGC